>NC_047678.1:32898687-33001187 GCF_011762505.2 Arvicanthis niloticus | reverse complement strand
CTAGAAACCCAGGAGGCCCCTGACTGGGTTCTGTTGCAACTGGTTGAGATCACTCACCTACAATAGAAATAGCAATAATTTTGATAAAAGAAAGAATGACTTTTTTTCACAATGTAATCAAACTTGGACAACAGCTAACCAGTCCTCCCCCAAATCAGAGATGCTTGCAGGAGGCTCACTCATTCATACAGATCAAAACTCAAAATATATACATAGAAGTCAGTTCAGCCAGGCTGTGGGCAGGAGTCTAAAAAAAGGGATGCTTTGAAATTTGAGTTTTGTGGTGTCATTAAGTTAATTAACCAGTGTTTATTGTTCTATATCCTGTTGGATGCTCACACTAGTTCAGGTTGGTGTAGAGACCAAAGGTTAGCTACCTTCCTTAATTACATCTCCATCATTTTAGCTTTGAGGTAGGGTCTCTTACTTGACCTGGAACTCATAGGTTGGGATAGCCAGTAAGCCCTCAGAATCTGCATGTCTGTGCTCTATGCCCCTAACCCAGTGCTGGGGTTATAAACGTGTTCCAGCATGCCTGGCTTATATAAGTGCCAAGGTTCTGATCTGAGACCCTTGAGTACCCATGCTTGGCTTTGTGATCTTGATAGAAGCTCGTATCATGTAGCAGTAAGGACAAGGGATTTGGGGGAGCAGTTTCTACTCTTAGAGGGATATTTCTTCTAGAAAACTGAAAACAACATTTTTTTTAAAGTTCTAATTTCAAAGAAGCTGCATGCCACCCAAGCTATAGCCATGGACCACCTTTCATCGCCCAACGCCAGGCTAACTTGTACTTTTGGGTGTTGTCCTGACTCTTGCCAGTTCCTTCATCTAGAGCAGAATGAGAGCCAGCTTTCCCTGTGCCTTTAGTAAACAGGTCATGCCAGCATGTTTGAAAAGCTTACAGAATCTGTCATTTCCTAAGGTCGCTAACATTGCATTATTTAGTTTCCAATGTGAAGATAGCCAAGAGCTATCCATTTTCCCAGACTGCACCTTACCAGGGTAGAGGAGCTGGGAGGAAACCATGCACATATTTTCACATGCAACCACATCAGGTTTGAACGCCAACAACTCTTAAGGCAGGAACATGTGCTTAAACAGAATTACATAAGGTCATGCTTAAAGAATGTAGGGAATGAAGACATCACATGCAGCCTCGAGCCATGTGATTACAGTTCTGATGCTGAGTGACAAGAGGCAAACCAATTTCTACTAGAAAATGACAAACTAAATAGTCCCGCACCCCCATGTGAGACCTTCTAAATGGTATTGAGGGTTCTGTTATCATCTCCAAGGATGCCTGCAGTGTTCGGGTACTAACAAATCCAAATAAATGCACACAATGCTGTACCTGAAGAAGTAAGTTACTTTTTTTTTTTAATTAGACCTTGGATACATGGTGGCAATCCTGATTCTTCTCCACTAAGGTGCTACAGATTTCTTGAAAATATTCTCTATACAGGCCTATATCTATTTATCCTTTCAGCCAAATGTATCAGCTGTGGTCCTGACCCATGTGAAGCCACAGTTGGAGAAAATGCTCCTCACACGCCCTCCCATCCAGGGAACTTAGAGTGCAGTGCCCACATTTGTCATTGGAACATTTTCATTACAATATTTATATTTAAAGCACAAGACAAACACAAGCAAAAACCCTTAATGATGTAGAAAAAGGACTTAAAGACATTCTTCTGCATATCTGCATTTACAAAATGTGCCCATGTCCCACCAGAATGTTGACATGACAGTTGCCGTCTGAAAGCACAGGACCCTCCTGTCCAGCTGTCTCCTAGGGCAGGCAGAAAAGTCATATACAGCATTCCCTAACCATTTTTTGCCAGGATCTTGAACTGAACCTTTGTTTTTTAAATTAGTATATCTATGACCATTCTGAGCTAGCTCAACTATGACTCTCCTGCAGCTACCATCTAAGTAGGTCTAGGTATGTGGGGAACAAATTTCCAACACAATGGTGCTGTCCATTAGAACAAAGTTAAATAAACAAAACTGGTCAATGCCAAATACATCCATGAATTTTCAGTTTCAAGTTGCACCTTCTTACTGAGTGTCTTATAGAATAGAAGTAATAACTATTGAATATGTTTTCCTATGATTTATAAATACTTAAGTTATTTCTAGAAAATACGTTGATCCAAGGACAGTGGCTTATATATTTTAATGACTATGAATGTACCGTTATCAATGTAGAATTTTAGGCAATATTGTATTGTGTGATGTAGAGAAAAGGGGAAAATTACACAGAAAGAAGAAAAAGATTTTTTTTTAATCTCCCATGCTTTTATTTGCCTCTGACCTGCAGGTTGCTTTCTTATTTGTTCAGTGACCCCTTCAAGTGTGTACTGTCTCTTCCTTCTTCTGTTGTCCTATTCCAGGGCCATAGAATGTCTCACATAGTGGGTTCTTTAAAAATGCGTTTCAATTTTCTTTTAATGAAGTGTCCAACAATCCAGAGTTTGCCAGATCATGCATCCACAGATCCAGAAGCACGCCATAGCTTTGCCTCTGAGCACCTTCTAGTGATTATTAGTTAAACTCGTTAAGTTGCTTCTCAGATGTCTGAGAGCGACCAGAGGTCCTCACTTTTAGGTATGAGAAACCCAAACATGGTCTAAGCTGCCTGTCCATCACTGACTATGCTGCTGGAAACTTGGAGCCCTGCTTGATTTACTAAATGAACAAACACTTATTTGTGCTGGGCACTGTCCCTGGGATCAGGGTTAGTGTAGAGATAGACAAGGCAGGTTCAAATCTGTGACTATCATCTTACATAACAATGGGATGAGAGTGACTTGATGCCTTGGTTCAGATTCTGAAATTTGCTACAGAGTGATCATGTTGGGGCCCCAGAGGGATGCACGGGGTAATGGGTCATCAAGTCACTTGGATTAACACTAAGGAGATAAGGCAAGCAACACAGGTTATTTTCTGCACGGAGGCTGACAAAAATAGATGGGGTTGATGTGAGGATAAATTAAGCAACTGTGAAACTCAGTCTCAATTGATCACGTTGTAAACACTTAATCAAAGGTAGTTGTCCTGCTGGTACAGATACCGGATTGTTTGCAAACAATTTTCTATCTTTCTGGGAAGGAAGATTGCTCGGTGGTTGAAGTGTTGGCCATGCAAGCATGAGATCAAGAGTTCCAATTCTGAAAACCCATGTTAATGCCAGGTGGATGTCCTGGTCCCTTTGTAATTCCAGTACTCAGGAGGCAGAGACAGAGCAAGCTGCCTAATCTAGCTAGTCCGGCTAGCCACATGGGTGAGCTCTCACTTTGAATGAGAAACACTGCCTGAGTGAATGAGTTGGAAAGACTCAAAGAAAATGACCACGTGGGTCCTGCACACACACACACACACACACACACACACACACACAGAGAGAGAGAGAGAGAGAGAGAGAGAGAGAGGCTCGAATGCACATGTACATACATGCCACATAGACATAAGAAATAAAACGTTTTTTTTGATTAACTTTCAAGATGCTAACACAAAACTTAGTCCAGAGCAGCCTGTGTGACTAGAAAGCCCCTTTGTCTGTACAGAAATTTCAGGTGCTCTTTGTGAAATGGCACCTCTGTCATTCCAGATGTCACCTATGTCTCTGCTCTTTTCCTTCCTGCTCTAGAATGGTGTGTCAATCTCTACCATGAGGATTTCTACAACGAGAGAGAGAGAGAGAGAGAGAGAGAGAGAGAGAGAGAGAGAGAGAGTCAGAGTCCTTTGGAAAGTGATTCTCAACTGGTGGGTCAAGACTTCTTTGGGATTCACATAGCAGATATCCTGAATATCAGATATCTATGTTAAGATTCATAACTAGCAAAATGGCCATGATGAAGTAGCAATGCAATAATATTATGTTTACAGGGGTCACTACAACATGAAGAACTGTATTAAAGGGTCACAGCATTAGGGAGGTTGGCAACCACTGCTTTAGAGTCTTACAGCTTCTCCTTATTTCAGGAAGATGCCCCCCCCCCCCCATTTCCAAGCTTCATTACCTTTGCAGTAGGGCTAAGGACGATGATATGTAGCAAAGACGCCTTTGCTGGTACTAATTCTGCAAATGCAACATTGAGACAGGAACCGTTCACCTGTGAGATGGAATGCTGAGTGTTGCTATAGCCAAAACAAGACCTCATACTAACGGGGTTCTATGTCTTCTAATCAGGACGGGAGTCATTTCGAAACCGCAGCAAATAACAACTCACTGTGGTTTTCTTGACTTTGCTCGAGTTGTAGAAGTCTTTTCCTTTCTTCCTTTGAATGCTGCAGATGCTAAGCTCCCACTCTGGCAGTGGGAGCTGCATCACATGGACCAGACTTCATTGTTCTGAAGTGACAGGTGCTTTTTGTACTTCTTGTAGGAATGCAGGAGAACAGAGTTCATGTCAAATATGCTGATGATTGTTAAAATTAATATTCCTTTAAAAATGTCTTTCATCTTTGTGATGATGAATTTCATATTTTGAACCCTTTAAGCCAGGAAAAAAGACATAGGTTTTTATAGCAAATCTTTGCTCCAAGACAAAGTATCCAATATAAGCAATAGAAAAAAAGTTTTTGTCCTGGCCTCTACCTAAACAAGATTATTTTAAATAATATCTGGATCCTAACTTAGACCTATGAATTAAGCAGGATTGTCACTTCTGGTCACCATCATTTCTTCCCATCCCTAAGGTGATTGAGGCTTAATATGGGACAATGGTTCTCAACCAGGGGGTCACAACCTGTTTGGCAACCCCCTATCATCAAAAATATTTACATTATGATTCATGACAGTAGCAAAATTACACTTATGAAGTAGAAACAAAAAAAATTTATGGTTGGGGTCACCACAACATGAGGAACTATATTAAAGGGTCAAAGAGCTAGGAAAATTGAAACCCGGCCGGGCGGTGGTGGTGCATGCCTTTAATCCCAGCACTTGGGAGGCAGAGACAGGTGGATTTCTGAGTTCGAGGCCAGCCTGGTCTACAGAGTGAGTTCCAGGACAGTCAGGACTACACAGAGAAACCTTGTCTTAAAAAAACAAAAAAAACAAAAACAAAAAAAAAACAAAAAAAAAAAAAAAAAAGAAAAGAAAAAAGAAAAGGAAAATTGAAACCTATCAGTGTAGATCACGACAGTACCATGACACTGGCACAGAAAACTCAAGATGTAAGTAAGATCCAACCTGAAGACATAACTGTTTTAAAAAATATGTTTTGGAAAGGTTATGTAATAGCATTAAATATAGTTTTAGGAAACTTATTTTATGATTACATAGAGTGCCACAGAAGCCTGAGGTCCTAGCATTTTATTTTAAGATTAGGTTGGTACTCATTTCTAGATGGTGCATGTGGCCTGCCAATATGGATTCTGATTAATGTTTACTTTTTTAAAATGAGCATGCCTTCCTGAAAACCCTGAGCCTACCTTATCTGGATATCAGGTAGACATATGATTTCTTGCACATTGGGACTCAAGAGATGGCTTATTGCTTAAGAGTGTTTGTTATGTAAACATGATGACCTGAGTTTAAAGTCCCAGAACCCACTTAAAAACTTGTATGTGGTCCAGGTTCACCCCTGTAATCTCAGTGGTATGAGAGACAGAGGGAGGAATATTGCTGGGGGTTGCTGGCTCCTAGTCTAGCTCCAAGTTCAGTGAGAGAGAGCTCCAAATTACAGTGTGGTGAAGGGTCCTGTGTAAGCCTCTGGATTTGATGTCTGCTAGATGTGCTTTTCAGGGCTTTGTTACTCTGAATTATGTAATCTTTTCAAGTTTACACTTGCTTGGAAGCCAATAGACCAATGTGTCCATGGATAAACCGTGCTTATACTCTTCATTGACCAATGTTAGAAATACTGGGTAATGGAGGTGAGATGGCTCAGCTTGTAAAGGTGCTTGCTGCCAAGTCTGGTAACCTCAGTCTGATTCCCAGAACCAACATGGTTGAAGGAGAGTGCAGATTCTCTAAGGCTGTCCTCTAACATCAACACCAAAGCCATTGTCTTTACTTTAGCAAATACAGGTTAAAAAAAAACAACAAAAAAAAAAACAACAACAAAAAAAAAAAAGGAACAAATAAACAAATTGGAGTAACCAGTATGGAAGTTGAGGCCATTTGAAAACCTAGACAATGGTCTGTCAGTCAAACTGAGCTCAGGCTCAATGCTGTCAGAGTTCCAGTTCCTTTCAATAAATTGTGTCTAATAACCCCCTTTAACTGATATTAAATCAAAAGAAATATATAAAACACTGGGTCAGAGGTGTAAGAAACCGGCCAATCAATTGTTTTGCCCCACCCAGTTCTAACTGTCATTCCTGACAGTCAAATGTTTTCCCTGTTTGGGGGAGAAGGGAATTGCAGAGCTGGCTTTTTTTTTTTTTTTTTTTTTTTTTCCAGAAGTAGTGCTCGTTCCCCAGGGTGGGCAAGAGCACACTCTAACTCGATCTCTATTGTGATAAAAGACTAGGCAACAAAACACCATGACCAAGAAGCAAGTTGAGGAGGAAAGGGTTTAGTTAGCCGACAAAATCCACATTGCTGTTCAGCACTAGAGAAAGTCAAGACAGGAGTTCTGCAGGGCAGGAACCTGGAGGCAGGAGCTGATTGCAAAGACCATGGATGGGTGCTGCTCATTGGCTTGCTCTATCATATGGCTTGCATCCTTAATAGAACCCAGGACTACCAGCCCAGGGGTGGTACTACACACTGTAGGCTGGGCCCTCCCTCATTGATCACTAGTTGAGAAAATGCCCTACAGCTGGATCTTAGAGAGGCATTTCCTCAACTGAGGCTCTTTCCTCTCTGATGACTCTAGCTTGTGTCAAGTTGACACACAAAACCAGCCAGTACAGAGTCTATTATCAGTAAAAGTTAGGGGAGATGCTCAAGGCAGGAACCTGGAGGGAGGAGCAGAAGCAGAGTCACGGTAGAACTTGGCTTGCTGGCTTTTCTCAGTGCAAAATGGGCTTGTTCTGTTTGCTTTCTTGTGCAATTCCGGACCACTTGCCTGGGGTGGCATTGCCTATAGTGGGCTGGGTCAATTATTAATCAAGAAAATGTCCCCACAAACTTGCCTACAGACCCATTTGATGAAGTCAATTTCACAATTGACATCCCCCTTTCCCAGATGACTCTAGCTTGTGTCAAATTAACAACAGCAGCAGCAGCAACAAACTGACCAGCATGGCACACACAACCCACCCCCATACACTGATGCTGGCAGATTCTGTGACTCTCATATACCCCTAATCAATCTCTCTCATCAGTATCCATAGTGCACTGAGAAATCACAAAGCCTTACCACATTATGATGGCTAAAGTAATGGGGCTGATGTAATTTACAAGTCAAGTCCTAGTCAGTGCAGGTTACATCACAGAACTGTTTTGTACGGGTTTGTCATCGAGACACCTGAGGAAACTTTAAAAGTCAACATGCCAGCTTTCTTTCTTGCGCTCGCATATTCTGCCTTTGATCTTTTGGGATGTATAACAACCTGCTTATTGTGTACCCGTATCATATTCAGAAAATAACAGAATAAAACTTCCAAGGGAAGTTGCATTGTTTGAACTGAATGTCATGTCTCATAGATTATCTTCGGACATAGTGGAAGCTTAGAGAAAGCTTGTTTTATGTGAAAGGTAAACTTTCCTTACTTGACTTTTCTCCCCTGGATGTTTTTGCTGCCAAAAAAACCTCCCCTGTTTTTGAAACATTCATTTGACCAATGGGATCCATTTTAGTTCCCAAAGCTTTACCACCCACTTCTTTACCCATTAGGTGCATACAGATACCTATGAATACCGACCTATACATATGATGTCATCGTATGCAAACAAAAACTTAATTAAAAACTAGGTTTGTGTAAAAAATAATATAAAATAAATTCTTGCAGAAAGGATATTTGTAGACTATTTCAGCTTCCTAGAATTTGTGAACATTTATTTTCTTAGATGTAGAGGTGCCTCCTAAGTTTACTTTCCAGAATGTTTTATTGTCAGTTTTTCTCATTTACATGTAAACAATTACCTAAAAATATTTGTGTATTTTGCCTCACAAAAAAAAAAAAAAAAACCAAACAAACAAACAAACAAGCAAGTTCAACTAAAGGGTCAAGTTCCTGGTCTAGTGCCTTTTACACATATGTTAAAACTTAAACCTTTCTTTGGGAAGTAACATTTATGAAACAACTTTTCCCCTTTTGTTCAACCTTAAGAAGGTTCTAGACTTGCTGACGTTACTCCTGTTTGCAGAGCTTGTGCCTTGCCATTGTTACCCTTGGTTTTTTCAAGGGCTTTCATTCCAAAATTTAGCCTTCTTTGAACTTAATCTGAGATGCTAAAAAACCCTTTAGGAATTTTAGCCAATTAAGTCTTTGGCGACTGAATCATATTTTAGCTTGTCTGTGTTTCTACCTTACACAGGAAACCAACAAATCACTACTGTCTCTTCAAAATACAAGTAATTTTTATTTGCAGACCTGGGACCTACTGCCAAAGGGAACCCTTGGGAGAAACCATTCAGTTGTCCCAATGAGCGACAGCTGACTGTGTTTGTTATCTTACTCATGGGAGAAACTATTCAGTTTTCCCCAGTGAGTGTCATCTCACTGTGTTGTCTTGCCATAAAACTCTTACACAAATTTAGCATCGGTGTGTTAACTTCTCACATATTGTGAAGGAGTGACTAATGAAGTGAGCATCTTGACTTGCAGACAGATTCCACCTTTAATCTCCCATTTAGACAGAAAAAGGAAGAGCCTACTGGAATCTGAATCAAATGCTACATGGCTCCACAACGATTAGGGTATTTAAGACATAGATACATGCAATAGGACACGTGCAAGTTCTTCGTAGGAACTAAAGGCAGAATGCACATAAGCTTTGAGCTATATTACTCTTTTCTCCACATCTGTGTCTCCTCTTTACAATTCTAATTACTAGCATTTTTATTCTAAAGCAAGGTCAAGGCATAGAAAGCGGTATTAAGATCGTATGGAATGGTCATTGTTTTATTTGATGTTTTCTCTATAAAATAGCTGAGAGCATTGCATCCTTTTTCTGTAGATTCATCACCCTGATAGGTTCTCCTAAGACATCCTTCCAAATTCATGATTGAAGTAATATTTCTGGGGCTCTGAGATGACTCAGCTGATAAAGGTTCCCATGGCAATCCTGACGACCTCAGAGTTCAGTCCCCAGGTCACACACGGTGGAAGGAAAGAACACCAAAGCTGCCTTCCAATTGCCACTCTAGTGCTGTGGCACATGCAAGTCCATATACAGACATGCACATAAAAGTTATAGAATGTAAAATAATAATAATGTATATAAAAGAACCCCAGCAACTTGGCTTTTGTGTGTTACATAGACTACATATATTATATAATATGAGTTTCTCCCTTTCTGTCTTTTTATTACATAAATTAAAATTCGATGACCAAATTTATTAACAGAATATTGCCAAGAAAAATATACTCATTAAATATAATTTGGTTCTCGATAAAAAAATGAGAGAACTTGGACCCGATCCACATGAAATGGCAGTGCAGGAACAGGGTTCGTTTGGCGAGCAGAAAGCTGGAGTAGGGCGGGTTCCTGGCATTGCTTCCTCAGCAAAGAGAACAATTTTAATCAGTTATAAAAATATTTGCCATCCATATGCTCCTCTCTGCTCACTCCCATATGCCCACATTCCCTTTTATCTTGGGAAAGATGATGACTTCATGATTCAGCCGTGTAAGAATAATACCTCACTGACTACAGAGTTCAGTTCTATTTCAAAACATGTCCTGGTAATTACGCACACACAGAGATCCAGGCTGTTAGCACTTGGATAGTTACGTGAACATGAGTTTGTTCTGTTTTCTGGGGTATATGAATATATATATATATATATATATATATATATATATATATATATATATACATATATATATATATATGTATATATATATATATATATATATATATATATATATATATATACATATATATATATATATGTATATATATATATATATATATATATATATATATATTCTTATATCCTCCTACTAAAGCCAGGCTATGTATCTGAGGCTTCTATTTGAAACTCCATTGTCATTTGCCTTCTAGATTAAATGCTCCTGCACAAGTGTGCGGGCAAGAAAATGAGACAAAGGAATGTAAAAATTCACAATAATTTCATTCACCTTGGGAAAAAGAAAACAGCATGAAAAGGCACTTAGTAACTTTATCTAACTGGAGAGCTTATTCTAGCCGTGCAGGCTAGATTGATCCTTACTTATTTTTTTTGTTGTTGTTGTTGTTTTATTTAATTAAAATTAGACATCTACCATGGTATCCATGGTACAAGGAGCCAGAATAGAAAAAACAAAAATGACTGTCAATTCATGATCCCTTTTGTGTGTGAGATGTGTGCTTGTCTATCTCAATAGCGATGTGGTTTCTAAAAAAAGGTGTACATTTTAAAACCATGGAAAATGAATAAATCAGAAATTATTGATAGGATTCATGGTTGTATTTTCAACAGTTGTTTTCCACTGCACACCAAATGGCTTTGTAACCCAATATGCTATTAACAGAGCCACTGCCAAAACTGAGAGGAATCAGCCATGCTCATCTAGCCTAGTAGAGAGGGGATGGCAAGGAGAAAAGGTTTCCAGCCTTTGGAGCAGTAATTACATGTAGCTAGTGTTTTCCTGGGCAATAGGACCCAAGAGGTGTGTCTGCTGCTATCAGTGGCTGTACCCCCCAACCCCAGGGAGGCTGAGAGTTTGGGTTTGCTTTTGGCAAATGCTATCAGGATCCCGACTCTGTTTGCATCCAAGCTGTCTGTGTGGCTGCTCCTGTAGGAGTTTTGAGAAAAAGAAAGCGTACATTAGAGCGTGGATTGTTTGCAAGGGGCTCGGAGTGTGCCAATCTGTTGCTTGCTGCGACAGCGATTCTTTGCTGTCACACGGAATGCTCAGCTGGCAGAGTTGTCCCAGCGGGGAAGGAAGGAGGGATGTGGAAAGATTGTTCACCGTGAAGCGGGGCTATTAGGGATGCTTTGCACACTGTCTGCAAAGTGAAAGGTGTTCTTTCAGCTTTGCCAAGTGTGAAAGTTTTCTGCTGTCTTCTCTCTCTTTCAAACTTTATAGACAGGGCCTCATTAAATCCAAACCTGTACACATGCTGTATGAAGGTATCTCTCACAAAAGACCCATAGACGTAGATTTAAAGCATAGCCCATCCACCTATAATTTGAACAAAGGCTTTGATTTAGAAATAAAAGAGACAAACCTTTGGCATGTAGGTGACTTTGATTCTTATTGAAACAAACACACAAACTTGTGTGTGTGTGTGTTTTTAATACAAAGTGCGAGATTTCACTAAAAAAGGTTAAAACTGAAGTGAGTAATCTTCGGTGCATAATTCAGTTGTTAATTTTAGCTCCTTGCGTGGGTGCCTCTGACTTGAACAGCCGGCTGTAGCCTTCATTGGAGAAGAAGCCGGCAGCTTGGGACAGGTGGAGCTGGAGCAAGCTGGGAGCGAGATTTGCTGGAAGCTGGTCATTAGTGTTAGAAACCTAGTCTTACTTACTGTGTGCGTCTCTGGATGGCCACGACTGTTGCCAGGATGATTTACTGTTCTTCTTTTTTCAGGTTGTCGACCATGTGTCAAGCTGTGTAAGGAAACTGCCTGGAAATGGACATTTTGGACTGCTAATGGGGACATGGGACGGCAGTTACCTCTGATCACTTGCGTGGATTCTCCCGGAGCAGAACGACAGAAACCGCCAGTTACTTGTCCAGATCTACAGCTGGAATTGTGTGCTGAAGGTAAAGCATTTGGGGGGCTGCATCTCATCTGTATCTTACCGACACTCTTTCATGGCCATACCTGTCTGCAGAGACCAACCCTCAGAGTCAGGACCTGTCTGTCTGGAGTATAGGAGCTCATTTTTCTTACTGTTTAATCGTTTGTTTTTGGTGTTTGTTTGTTTGTTTGTTTGTTTGTTTTAACTAAAGCACTCTGAAAACTGAGTTAGGGCAACAGAAGTTCTTTGTCTCCTTACCCTAACCCCTGCTGAGAGAAAGCAAACTATGAGAATAAAACTTTTGTTTTGTAAGGACACAGCTGAGGTAAAAGACATTTGCTAAAAGGCAGCAGATCTTAAAACCTCCCCAAACTTAAAAGCAGCAAATTCAAGAATTCGAACCTCAGCCTCAGTCAGGAAAACTTTTCCTTCTACAATCCCACAATCCTCTGCCAAATAGGTCGGTGTACTTGTAAGATTTTGTTACAGGCCATCTGTCCTTGTCATGGTGGGTTTTAGTAAATCTGAAATCGAGCTGGTAGTTGTGTTGATCTGTTCCATGCTTGCTACTTCGAGCAGAGAATAAAGTTACTAAACTAGTACCTGGTTAATGCCGCCGTGCTCACAGAGACAAGGGACTACTACTCTGTCCAATGCTACTGTAATGACCAGAATGGGACAGCAAATGGTGGGAAGCTTGTGAAAGAAAGAATATTCCAAGCTGCAGCTGCTCCAGTCCTCTCTCTCTCTCTCTCTCTCTCTCTCTCTCTCTCTCTCTCTCTCTCTCGTCTTTCCTTTCTTCCTTCTCTGCCTCTGGGTTTTTCCTTTCTTTTCTCCCTCCGTCTTCTGTCTTCCCTCCCTTCATTTTCTCATACATGAACAGGAAATACATAAGTGAATGATAAAGTATCTGTGAGCATGTCAGAGAGAAAGAAGTGCCAGAGATTTTTAAGGAGGTTAAAAGGGGTGGGGGTGGGGGGGCAGGAACAATAACACGGAATTGAAATCTAAAAAGCCACTTCCTGTCTGTAGAGCAGTGTGCTTTGAAGGTGGAGTGGCAGCGGGCAGCAGCATCTATCCTTAGTACTGCCTGGCAGGCTGCTTTATCAGAGCTCGCAGCACTGGTGCAGCACAGGTACCTGGCTGGAAGCTATGGAGGGGCTGCTGCTGCTGCTGCTGCTGCTGCTGCTGCTGCTGCTGCTGCTGCTGCTGCTGTTGCTTTTGTTAGCTGTTAGTTGGAAATCTGAATGTGCTGACCCTGGAAGGCTCATGGCCAGATGTAGATCCATGTTTATACCAAATCATAACCTTTCCATCTGAGTTTTGTACCTGAACACAGTGCACGGTATTCCATGTTGCTGGGTGCTGGGGAGGTGTTTCCATGGTTGCAACTTAAAAATAATTTTCTGAGTTATATCTGAGGTGCCGCCTGCCATCAGTGGTAGCACCTCTTGACTCGGAAATTGGGGGATCACCTGTTGAAGCACTGGAGAACTGTCACCATTTTTTTCTCTTACTCTGTGGCAGAGTGTGGATCCTAACATGGGTGGGAGCTATGTGTCTCAGCTAAGACGAGTTGACTCATTTTGACAGAAGGTGTACGCACATGTGCTGATGTGTGCGTGGATGGGCTAAGGCTGAGGTGACGCACCTGCCTCCTGTGTGTGCATTTGCTGCTCGATATTGTCTTGCTCTGTCCTCTGGAGTGTGTCAGGTCGTCGTCGGTAGGGATGCCGGGCTGAGCCTCTGGATGTGAATTCACAGGGGCTGGGGTGGGCGGAGAGCATGAGAGAGCTCAAGAACAACTGGAAATCCTTCCCTGCACTGATATTGTTTTCTGATACTGTAAACTTTTAGGATCTAAAAACTCATTTTAATTTGGATCTGGGAGAATGTCTGAGCAAGGAGAACTGCCCCCGACCATACTTGAAGAAGGGCAGACGGAGCCAGAGTCTGCCCCAGAAAATGGCATCCTCAAGTCGGAAAGTCTGGATGAGGAGGAGAAGCTGGAACTGCAGGTGAGCTACAAGGATCTGTCCTTAGCCTCTCCACCTGTAGGATGTGTCTGAGACTGCATTAGGGATTTGGTCCTTAAGGGATTAGGAGATCAGTGAAGGAATCATCCCCCAATTCTTTAGGTTTTCTTCTTCTTTTTTTTCTTTTTCTTTTCTTTTTCTTTTTTTTAATGATGCCATAAAATGCCTTTAGAAATGAACCATAAAATCATCTAAGGAGCATAATTTAATTACTGCATTTGTATACAGGAGCTCAGTACCCCTTGCTAGACCACCTCGCTCAGTACCCCTGGCTAGATCACCTCAAGCTGTGTGTGTAAGGACTTTACAGATGTGGCTTTAGGCTCTCGAAGTCTTCACACAGATTCCTTATTACATGGAAAGATGGAGACACAGCTCGTACATGCCAAAGCCCGGTATTCCACTCATAGACATGTTAAGGTTCAAATCTTATTTTCAGGCAAACTGAAACTCAAGAGTCCCCAGCTGAAGAGTCAGAACACTAAGACAGATTGGGGGGAGGAAATGGGACCTGGAAACAGCTGGGGGAAGCAAGGGAGAGCCAGGATTAAGTACACACTGATTGCCACAGAAAAAAAAAGATGTTGGTCCAGGGAAGGCAAACTGAGCTTGTAAATGCTATAGATTTTCGTTGAACCAACTCACAAATGTGTTAGCCTTTCCCATGAGCCAACCTTATCAAAAGCCAATGACCACATAGTGATCAGAAGCTTTCCAGGTTGTTTCTTCTCTCTCCTGTGTTTGCTAGGAGTACAGAGGACTGAAGGTGACAGTGTGCAATGATTGGGACTTAGGCCAGGAGGGTGTCCTTCCTAGTGGTCACAATATTTTTTCTTCCATAGAGGGTATCTCCGTTATCCATGATAATGATATCTTCCCCTTTGATTTTTCTCTCCCCATCCCATTCTGTCTTTCTCTCTATCTCTTTCTGGTTTACTGTTTTTTTTGTTTTGTTTTGTTTTGTTTTGTTTTGATTTGATTTATTTCTGTTTCTGTTTCTGTTTCTGTTTCTGTTTCTGTTTCTGTTTCTGTTTCTGTTTCTGTTTCTGTTTCGACCATGCAGCGGCGACTGGCAGCTCAGAACCAAGAGAGGAGAAAATCCAAGGTAAGGATCTTCAGGGTCCCAGGGGAGTCAGCACCACAGATATCATAAATGGCACATTTCCTCTCAGAGCTGAAGATGTGCTCATATCTCAGAGGCTGGGATGGGTCTTGGCTGTCACGCTCACCTCTGTCCTTATGTGGATGCTTCTCGCTCAGAATCTGAACATCCTCAAGAGTTCCTATTTACAGTAGGAGGGTCAGTGGTGCTTTACTCCATCCACATCCATGGGAGGTTTGCTCTCGTTGTTATTGGCTAAAATTTAGAGCAGACATTCCAATCTTTCAAGTGATCTGCACCTGAAAATTGGTGGACAAGGTTGCTCAGTGCTTGGAACACCTCCTTAGTCAAAGCTTCTCCTAATTTAATTTTAATGAAAATTTGTCATGTCAAGTGTTTCTTGTGATGTTTTTAAGAAATGACATTCATTCACCCTTCTTCATGCATGAGTCGAAATCGTTAAGAACTGTTGGTGTGAGTTGGTGTTTTTAATCCTTGGCACTGGCTCCCAGATACCTCTCTTCACTCTTTTCACCCAGAACTATTTAGCACATTAGATACCGGATGGAGATGTCTGACTTGGGAATATTCAGGCAAATGTGGTGGCCATGCTTTAACAGTCTGAGAATTTTTTCTCCTTTTTTTCCCCCCCTCCTTAATCTCAATCCCCAGTCAGGAGCAGGCAAAGGGAAGCTGACCAGAAGTCTTGCTGTCTGTGAAGAGTCTGCTCGACCTGGAGGGGAAAGTCACCAGGATCAGGTATAAAAGCTGGTATTAGAAGTGATTGCATGACTACAGCTCTGTGTGCATGATCAGGTATAAACCTGGTGTTAGACGGGATTGCATGACTAGATTTCTGTGTGCATGGCCAACCACTAATTTGACATTAAATGATGTTTTGCGGGAGAAAACAGGAATTAAAGAAAGAACATTTTCTTGCTTCCTCCTGTTTATGAGACACTCTGCATAGTTTAGAAGTTTGGGGCTGGGGACATAACATAAAGAGTAAACTGTTTGCTACACAAGCAGTTGGGCCTATGTTTAAGCCCTGGAACCCACTCAAAACCTGAACATGTTGCATATACTTATAATCTCAGCACTGGGAAAATAAAGACAGACAGATTCCTGGGATCCAAGGGCCAGCCTGCTCAAGGCCTAACCAGTGAGCCCCAGGTCCCTGTGAGAGACTGTCTCAAAAAGAAAGAAAGAAAGAAAGAAAGAAAGAAAGAAAGAAAGAAAGAAAGAAAGAAAGAAAGAAAGAAAGAAAGGTAGATAGCAACCGAGGAGCAACACCTGAGACTGACGTCTGACTTCACATGCACAGGCACTTGTACTCCCAGATGTACCTCCCACAAATATGCAAATAACCCCCCACACATACACCCCCACACTCCCTCATATCCTCTACAACCAGTTTAAATGTATATCACAGGATATTGCATTTGTTTTCTTCCAGACTCTCTGAAAACTGCAAATGGAAAGGAACTCAAATGAATTTAGATTAAAACTTAATTTAAAAAAAAAAAAAAAAAAACAAATCAAATCCAGTAAGCACGGTAGTGCTGGATGTCCACCAAGGCTCTCTCTTGATAAGGCTGAACCAAATACACCCTAAGCATCCTGTCTTTATGGAGACAGCTTACCTCTCAGCTCCCCAAACGAACTTGCCTATAAATAAAACAGCACTGTTGGCTCCTAGAAGATGTAAAAAGTAGTGTCTAAGCACCCTGAACTGTGGAGAAGTGCAGTTAAGGCCTTCGGGAGTTGTTGGTTTTGGTGGTTTTTTTTTTTTTTTTTTTTTTTTTTTGACTACTGCAAAAATGGTCCAGGAAAGCATCTGAACTGATGGCGAATTTGATACTAACCAGCTGCTACACATCTCCCACATCTCCATTCTTATCTTTGATTCCCAAAACTTAAAATTCCAGGGTCCTTCACATCCTCTTTGTTACTATTTTTTTCCTTTTAACTACTATATTTATTTGCTTATGAAAAAAAATATATAGCCTTGATGCTGAAATTTTGCTTATTTTCTCAGAGGGCAAAAGCAGCCAAGACAAAAGGCAAATGATCTGTCTGAGCCCGAGGGAAGGAAAATTGATCACACAATCATTAATTTTTGTTTGGATTTCTTTGGCTTCTCATTCATCTCCCCTCTCCCGCTTTCTAATTGCAATCCTCGAAATCCTCTTTATGGACACAGAGAACATGGAGAGCACTTTCTTTAGAAAGAACCAAAAAAAATAAAAATAAATAAAGTCCTTATAGATTTTTGTCCTTAGAGTGTTTTCTTCACTAGTCTCATTTTCTTCACATGCCATTCATGTGAGAAGACACAGACAAGCTCTCATTCAGTAGCCATTACTGTGTGTCATAGACAAACCCTTACCCTTTTTCTTTTCAAACTCGGGCTCTGAGAAACGTGTGGCTTTCCTTCAGCGTTTTCTGTGTACTTCTCTTTTTAACGGAGATGAAAAAGGTGGACTGATGTGAATCCCATGCCTTGTACTAGCAATGTGAACGGCTGGCTTGTGATATACGGCATCTGACTTGTGTGAAACCCTGTAGATTGCCAGGCTCTGGGAGAAGTAAGAGCCCAGTTGTTCCTCATTCCTAATGCCAGGCAGAGGAGGCCAGGCTCTGTAGACTCCATCTGCTCTTTGTCTCTTTTGACAAGGCACAGGAGTTTTGGTAAGAGTCATTTGTATCATAGCACCCATTTCAGAGGCAGGCCTAGTGGTACCTCCACACAGTGGGTGCAAACGGTGCTTTGTTCCTGCTGGTTCTGAACCTGGAAAACAGAATTCATGTTGGAGCAGAGAATTAGGCCCCTCAAGCTTTCTGTGAACAAGCCAAAGAGTGGTGGGAATAGGAACTCGGCAGAAAAACCAACAGGCACACGCACACACACTTATATGTATATAAGCAAGTCACCCGATCTTAGAATTTATACGCAATGCCTTCACTAGAAAACACTGAACACTTAGAAAATGTGTGGACTGACTCCCAGAGAGGTATACAGTACATGGAATGTATTGCTTTCACCATGTTTGTATATTCACAGTATTTGAAAAACTGCCTTCATTTTCCTGTGTGGGAAACACTCTCTTGTTCCCCGTGTTACTTGATCTCAGACCCACACCTGATGGTTCAGTCTGTCTTTGAGTAAAGGAAGCGTGTTTTTTTTCTAATGTTATAATATTTACTGACCAGTGTGTTACTGCAACTTGAATCATTCTTTTACTGTTGTTGGGTATAAACTTATCCTGTACCAATGTATTTATTAACACTTGTATTTTAATATTGAGCATATCAATAAAAAATATTTAAAAATAACAGATTGTTTTTTACCAATGCTACAGCACTTTTTGTGTATTCTTTCTACACCACATTGTGTATGTATGTGTAGAAATGTGTTTTTTAACCTGACTAGAGTATCTGTCAACACACAGCAGCAATTTGTATATTTGTCTACAGTGGATGTCTTAGGCTTCTGATTTTGTGTATAGGATTTATTGCCAACGTGATGACTTTTCTAGATTCCAACTTAGAGAGGGCTGGATAGTTCTTACAGTTTTGAAGACAAAATGGGATCATTCTTTCATGCCCCACATGCCCACAGCTTCTCTATGAGTCCACTGATGGCCTGGCTGTTCCTCAGACACATCTCAGCTGGGAAATGGCCTAGGAATTTCCTGAGAAAGTAAAAGCAACCTCCAAACCCTAGCTCCTCCTTGAACCCCCACCGACTGCAACAGTTCTCTGTCCCTAATCATGTGAGGAATTACTACAGTAGAACTTCAGTCTTATTTGCATATCTTGTATATGTCCACCCCTACCCCCAAAATAACCTTCCAGGAGTCGGAATACCCAGCTTAGTTAAGAATCTACCATGACAGTCTTCCGTAGAGTGGAAGTTGGAGATCTTTTGTTTTGTTTTGTTTTGTTTTGTTGTTGTTGTTTTTGTTTTCTCTCAGCACCATGGCAACTTCCCTTCAGCTATCATTTCTAATGGAGGTCTCTCCTCATTGAAAACACGACCAACCTCCTGCCCAATACCATGAAGCAGTGTCATTGAGTGGTCTCTCATATACCACACCCAAAAGCCAGCTACAACTTCCCTGAGCCATCACGACTCCAACCAGCATATACTTTGCAGAAACTAAAAAAAATCCAAACAGAACATTATGGGGTGCATTCTGCTCCAAAGAAGCAAATGTGCAACTAAAGTAATGGCTACTGAGTGTCAATCAATATAAGCAGATCAGTTTCTAGGGGGAAAAAATATTATCAATGTAGACGTAGTTTAACACTGAGCTCTGTACCAAGAAGCAGCTCAGGAGAATCTGTTTGGGGAAGAATTAACTACATTTACCCAAACATAGATTTATAGATAACTTATGAAAACATAGCAGGACTCACCACATTTTCCAAAAGGCAATGCCTTTTTGTGACTGATTTATAATATTAATGACATTCATACATAAGCCCTGTGACCCCAGATCTAAGATTCCAGCGTTGCAGGGTTCAATTTTTCCTATGTGTGGGGTATCCTTCTTAGCCCAGTTTCATGGTACGATTTCTACTGTAAATTGGCTGTTGGGTGCTTTTTTTCCTCTCGGTTCTAACTGTAATTCTGACTCCTGGAACCTGTCTGTGTGCTCGTTTCTCCTTATAAGGAGCCCTGGAAGAAAATTGAAGAAGCCTTTTTTAGACATGACAGTGGCTCCAATGTGAGGAGATTAAAGGGTTCCCCTCACCCCACTACACACTTAAAAATAAACCTGTAGAGAAAAATAAGAGTTGTGATCTACAGGAGTCTAGCTTGATTAAAGTTAATATTCATGAGGCAAAGTTTAATACTCGATGTGTCTTCTGACCTCCCATTGACTTCTGGATTTCAGTTCACCGTAAAGGGCAAGTATTCTTTTTTTTTTTTTTCCTGACAGGCTTAATTTTTTTTTAACCACTTAAGAAATAGGAATCCATACCAACTTCTCATTTTTTTCAATACCTAGTAACCTCTGTGCAAAATGGAAGCCAGGCAGAGACGATTACTTCTGGCCCTAAATTATTATATTTTTTTTTTCCCCAACAGGAATCAATTCACTTACAGCTTTCCAGTTTCCCCAGCCTGCAAGAGGAGGATAAATCTAGAAAGGATGATTCTGAGAGAGAAAAAGAAAAGGAAAAGAACAGAGAGAAACTCTCTGAGAGACCCAAGATCAGAATGTTATCAAAAGGTGAATCTGAGAAACATTTCCTTACCTTGCTTAACCTGGGCACATGCATAGCCAGGAGACATTGCAAACCGACACCAGTCTTTACAGCCCTGGGCACTTTGTATCTAATTTTCCACGTGGCCCTGTATGTGTAAGAGAAAAAAAAATTAGCGACCTTGACTTTCTTTTTTTTTTTTGTTCGTTCCTGCACCCTTATTTGTATAGCTAGAGAGGTTATTTTTAGAATCACTTATTTCTTTGAATTCCCATTTGAATCTCCCGTTCTCAGTGACAAGCTGGGGAGAAAGAGGGAATTGAAATCGGTTCTTGCATTCATGTTCATTGACAACTGACTTGGATCGGCGAACAATGGTGATACATGGCTTTCTATTTTTGCTCTCACCCTTATCTTAAAAGACAGGCAGCAAGGGCCTTAGCACTTCCAAGTAATAAGCCACATGGGGGTGGAGGTCAGTAGAAGCCCTGGCACCTAGGGCTTCGGTCTCTGCATCCGGCCACCACTGCATGTTGTTTCATTTGAAAATAAAAATCATATTTCTATTTGGAAAAGAGCCATTCTTCCTAAAAGCTGCAAACATACAATCCAGAACTTTTAGACTATGGGTGTACCTCTAATTGCACAAAGTAGAAAGAAGCCAAGCTGGAATGACAAGTTACGCTGGAGACCACACTGGAATCAGAGCATCCCGGGGATGGTAGCCACTCTTAATGTTTATCCTCTGCGAACATACTCCTGCTTGGAACAGTTAGCTTCTGTCTGATAAAACTCTCAAGCTTGAGGTGTATAAGAGGAAAGTGCTTAACGTTTCTAAAATGTTTGTGTAAACCTGAGTTTATCCAGGACCAGGAGATCAAAACAACTTGAGAACATTTATCCCTTGCCATGTTTTATACTGATTCATATTTAGATAGTTTTATAACAGAACCTTCATTTTTTAAAACTGTTCTGTTTTAATAATTTAAAAAAAAAAAGGTTGTCATGGGATCACATGCTCTTGAGGTCTCTGTGGGTTGGGATGTACCTGTCATGTGGAGGCATCACCCCACTGGTTTTCGGCACAGAACACACTCCACCAGAAGCAGCAAGCACACTTCCCCTCCTCTGACACAAGGGTCTTCCCACAGTCAAGGTCTCGACCCTCAAGTCTTATTTCTGATGTTAGGTTCCTTGCGTGCAAGTATTTTCACCCTCATAACTTCCTTTGAAATTTATCTGAGCTAGAAGGAAACTAGAACCTTTTCAAACCCTGTATTCCCATTGTCCATCCTGGTAACTCAATTTCATCCTGCTGTTTGTTTCAGATTGCAGCCAAGAATATACAGATTCTACAGGAATAGACTTACATGAGTTTCTAATTAACACACTGAAGAACAATTCCAGGTAAATTTAAATTGTGAAACAAGCCTTTTGGTAGTGCTGGGGGTGGCGGGGCGGGGGAAGGCTCAAATAGAATATTACAAAATGATTAGTCAGAATACTTCTAAGACATCAAGTACAAAAACCAGATGGCTTCCTTGATGTCTCTCCTGAACTTGCTCTTCTCTGTTGATAGTCTGTTTCTCCTTGTGGATGGCTAGTCCTAATAGTTACATAGTTGCTCACTGTGTGAATTAGAGTGTACCAACTCTGCTTTGCTAACCCCAAGGACATAGTGAAGTAAAAAGGAGAGAATGCAATGGTCTTTATTACATCAGTCCATGGGTGCCTGGGAACAGGCACATAGCCATGTGTACTCAGCACTCCAGCTTGGCCTCTTTCCAGTTTCTTTCTACTTCAAGTCTTTGTTGGTTGTATTTTTATTATTCAAAAATGTACATGTTATGATTAGCATTCAAATGATGACATTTAACACCACCAAGCACTTAACCAGTAAAAGGAAAAATGAAACTTCTGAGTTCAAAGTCATGGCATGCAAAGCAAGGAGGCAACGGAATCCAAAGACAAACTAGAGTTAGGTCTGCTCTGTTTCCCCTGTTGAGTCTGATAAACTGTATTTGCTCTTTGGAAACAAAAAAGTACATGAAACTTCTCTTTTGAACATTTATTTTACAGGGACAGGATGATACTCTTGAAAATGGAGCAGGAAATGATTGATTTCATTGCTGACAGCAAGTATGTTCAATGGCAATGCCAGCTAATTCGATGACATGTCTTAGCTCAGTGTCTAAGTTAATGACTCAGTCCACAGAGTGCTGTAGATAGATAAAATGTCAGTTCATATGGTTCTTGGTATGTTCAATGGAGAACTCACTGGATTTTGGAATGGTCATTGCTTGAATCATACGTGATCCTGCCTGTTTAATTCCTGGCAAAATAGCCATAAATAGGCCCCCGCTAATTTGCTTAGAGGGGCTGTACCAAGAAGTGACCCTGTTCATTCTTATGATAGTTTTTTTAATGGGTGCCAGCTGGTTGCAGTCAGTTATGCCTGGAAATAATTGTGCTGCATTTGGTGTAAACTGGGTAATGACACATGTCCAGATAGATATCTGCAATCTCTATTATGTCATAGAGCCTGTGCCTTGCCTGCCTCGGTTGATAAGGTATCATGAACTAACCCAGAACACTTTGCGAGAGACAAAATGAATGGGTGGCTGCGAAACAGCGATGCCTACTGCAGCATGATCAATAAATCTATGATAGTGGAGATTTGTCTGTGAGAGAAGACATCAGGTGGTGTCGAAATAAAAGACGCCAAGTGTTTCTGGATTGAAGGAGATAGTGGCGTGTAAATCCCCGTAAAATATACTACTGGCATGCAATGAAGATGCCGATTTTGCTTCTCCTGCAACTCTCTTCCAGTAACCACTATAAAAAGTTCCCCCAGATGTCATCCTATCAGAGGATGCTGGTCCATCGGGTGGCAGCGTACTTTGGATTGGACCACAATGTGGATCAAACTGGAAAATCTGTCATCATTAACAAGACCAGCAGCACCAGAATGTAAGTCCCAACTTAGAGTGTGTTTACTGTTTTCTTTTCCTATCAGGGATTGGTTTATAAAGGCATACTATTCATTCCGAAATATGTGACACTAAATATGTGCAGCGCTGGTTGTCTTTCTGTCCTAGCAGCAGTGGGGTGACAGGGATCTATATAAGACCAAATGAGAACCAGGGAAGCTTGTAAACCCCAGGCAGTAAAATGAACTTGTTCCCATTGTTTATTTGTTTGTTTGTTCAGTTTTTTTACAAGCTCATAACTCTATTCTTTCTATTAGCACCCCATGAAATTACACAAAAGATAGTGGGGGAACTTCACTTCAAAATAGCATTCAGATAAAAACAGCAGGCATTGGTCTGGGAGTGTAGCTCAGTGGTAGAGGACTTGGGTGGCATACACCAAGTTTATTAGATTCCCAGGGCAGCAAACAGATAAAGCCTAAATAAGCAAGCAAGCAAGCAAACAAGCAAGCACGCAAGCAAGCAAGCGATTATGTAAACTTTCTGCAAAGGCAGGCATGATGGCATATGCCTGTGCTCACAGAGCTGTAGAGACTGAGGCAGGAGATCAGGAGTTTTAAAATAGCCCTATAGGGGATATTAAGGGAGGGTAGAGCAGGAGGGGATGGGTTAGGGGAGGAGAAATAGGTCAAGTATAGGGTTTATAAAGCAGGACACACAGACACATTAGTCCTTTTCTTTCCCTTCTTCTGATGCGGAGGAGACATGCACTTTGGGAAAAACTCAGAACAGGACACAGAAACCTTGCTTCTCAGTCCTGGCATTCTGACTGGGCACCCCAGTCTGCTGCAGTTCTTATTTGCCATCTTGGTTTCTTTACCTGTGAGCCAGAGGTCTGAGCTTGTCAGATATCTAAGTTTTAGCCCTAAAAGGACAATACTTGGTTTTTTCTCAAGATAATCACTGTCTTTCATCTTAGAATCTTTTTCCTGTCTGCACTGAGTCATCAGGAGCATCCTCCTAGGAGACTTCTTTTGCCTTGACACCTGCAATTGTCTGCTTTGAACCCCCGTAGCTTTCAAATAGTGCTAAAGCAATGTCTTTAACAAAAAGGTGTGGCACCCTCAAAAACTGTAAATCATCATTAAAAACAATAACGTTCTTTCCTTTGGGGTGTTTGGTGATCACGTGGTCTTTGTGTCCGAATGTTAGCGCAGGCACTTTTGTGTTGAATGGAGCTCTCTCTCGTGGTTAAAACAGGCTTTCTTTTCTGTTCACCGAAGATTACAGCAAGTGGGGTGGCCTCCAGATTCTCTATCTCCTGGGAGATCAGTCTGAGCTCAGCAGAGGAACAGAGACAGTTAGGGGGAGGTGCACCCAGTAAGAAGCCTAGACCAAGAGTGGCTATTATCTCCTGGGACACTGTAGTGCTTCACTTTTTTTTTTTCCTCCCAAGTTTCAAATTGCTTATATATCTGTAGAACAGTTTGAAGTGGATAATGCTTAAGAGCTCTTGAAGTTTCAGAATTATTGGGTTCCACAGTTGTATTCTACTGTGCTGGCAAAACACATCTCAAAATTTAGCAGCTTTCCACTCAATATGATTGTTGACACTGTCGCCTCCTGTCTTGACTGTTGTGGAAATTAAAGGTCACTCTTCTTTAATCCGCCACATTTTTGTTCACCCTCGAACACACCCAGCTGGTTTTGGTATATTATTGTTTATGATTTTTACACTTCATTCCAGTTTTTCTTGTGGCTTGCAGGTGCCAGACAGCAGAGAAAGACAACCTGAGGACAAAGCAGGGAAGGAATTGACTTCCTTTTTTTTTTTTTTTTTAACTGGTTCGTTGTGTTGTGCTCCAAGGTCGTGGGAAATGTGGATCTGTGCATAGATAGTGTAGATTAAGCCTGATACGATTACAACTCGTAGATAGTGGATTTGTTAATAGTTACAATGGTTTTACAGTCTCACAGTCATGGATATCAGGACATGTTTATACACTAGTTGATGGCGAGATATTATGTCTTGCGAATACTCTTGATAGTTTATTCTTGCCTGTGAAGCTCCCTTTTATGCTGTGGTGGCTCCATTTAAAGTAAATTTTAACTTAGCTAAATTTACATACAATTTGAATTTTCAAATTCAGTGTCTTTATCGGGTTAGTAACCTTTCAACTGCTTACAGGGTCAGAGCACGTTAGAACATGCCTGTGATTCTAGAAACTTCTTGACTCTCCCAGAGATTCTTGTGTTTCCTTTTGATTCTCTAGCGCCACAGTAGAATGAGATCTGTCTTTAAGGTTTTCAGTATCTGACTAACAGAAGTCCCATTGCTAAACCTCTTCCCTTCCAGAGAAGCACAAACTTTGATCATCTTTAGAAAGTTTTAGTGAGTGAACATGTACATGTGCATGCATGTCGATCTATGTGGGCCACATGAATGCAATTGTCCATAGGGATCAGAAGAGCATCAAATCTCACTAGATCTAGACTTACGGGCAGTTGTGAGCTGCCCAGTATAAATTTTGGGAGCTGAACCTGGGTGCACTGCAAAGGTAGCAAGTGCTGTCAACTGCTAAGCCATCTAATCAACCCCTGGCTTTCCATTTTCCTGAGTATTGTTAAACAGACTGCATATGTTTGCACCCAGGAGAGTGTACAATGAGCACAGGCAGGAAGTACCCCGTGACGGTGGTGAATGCTTTGGTGTCAGCACCAAATCCAGTCTGAACACCACATCTTCCTTACCATCCTTTGTTGTCCTTCCTCTGGTCAAGTTGTGCCTAACCCTATGGTAAGCCATGGATTTCCTAGGGATTAGTTGGAGCATGAAGCCCTCTTTCTCCATCCCAACCACCATGTTGTTCACCCTCTGTCATTTAAATGGCTCTTAAGGGGCAAAGTGCCAGCGGTAGAATTTGAGGGTAAACTGCTACCTCTCTGAAAAGGAGTAAGAAGGAAAGGGGGACGGAATAAAGGCTCTTTTTGAAGCGTAGCATGTTGCAGTTTTCAAGAATTGGATCATGATAACAGTACAAGCAAAGACTGTTGTTTCACGAGAATGTATAGATGTTATAGCTGTCTACTGCCAGGGTTTAGATTTGAAGATAAAAATGGACCATTAAGATCTAGGTTATGTGCCTTGAAGGTTTCAATTTCCATTTATCTGAGGGAGGGGGATTTATATTCTCTGCAAATGTGAAGGGTTGCCTCGCCAGAGCAACTGCTAGTCAATGGGAACCAGGCTAATGTTTATATGTTGTTGGATTGAAATATATTGACTCAAAGAAGGGAGAAAGCTGGGATAAGAATTCATCCCATGGTCCACTGTAAGTGGTGTGTTTGAGGAGCACCTTTCCAATGTGTTCAGGTTTCTGCAGCTCCCATGCAAATCCTTGAAAAAAATATGCATTTAAAATGTCATCGTGGCTTAGGAGAACAGGTCCAGAATATGAAGTCTTTGGATGGAGTGTGGAAATAAAGCTGAGGGAGAAGACACATTTTTCATATATTGCTTTGTTGTTTGCTTTTCTTCAGTGAGTTCTCACTCTTCTGGATAGTGTGCCTATAAATGTAGATGCAGGAATTATCGCCACTGTATCAGCTACAACTGAGTGTCATCAGCTTCCTTCTGCCATGCTTTTTCTGGATGAGGGCAGTTTAAGACATTTTAAACGGGGACTAGAGATGGTTAAGTGTTTCACAGAGAAGAAATCATTCGATATGAAATTTAGACTGCTTGGGTCATAAGGTACAATCCCTGAGAACCATGTAAAATTATGACCACCCCATGTGCACTCTTCTCTGTCATGTCCTTAGTTATCACCCATTAGCTCTCCCATGACAGAGAGGATTGGTCTCCAGAACACACTCCTGAATGATACCATCTCTCACCGAGAATCATGGCACTTCCTGTGTGTGCACAGCATCCTATGCTTTAATTCTTGGCTTATGTATGTTGTCACATCTAATACTACAAAGAGAATTTCAGTTTGGGGGCCTTCTCTATAGAGAAGAAATAATTAGGAGGACTTAGTTCTAAACCAGTGTGTATGTTTCACTGGCTTATTGAAAATTAGTGAAATATTGAAGTGACGGCTATTTCAGGTCAAATCGCGGGCACATGGGCACACAACCAGCCAGGAGCAGGAGCTACTTTGGATTTGTGAATGGAAAACAACACACACACACAGAAAGAGAGAGAGAGAGGGAGAGAGAGAGAGAGAGAGAGAGAGAGAGAGAGAGAGAGAGAGAGATGTGCACCAGTTAATCTTAAAATGCCTTGGCTAACTCAATGACTGGGCACTCCTAAACCTTCCCCTGCTACCCCGGACCCAATTAGGGAAGTGGCCAGTGGCCTCTTACAGGAAAACTCATGTGGCTTTATCTCTTGCTGCTACTGCATCCCCTTCTTCCCGAGTCCTCCTGATTCTTGCTGCATCCCACCCCATGCTCACTCAGCCATTGGTCACTGGTATCTTTATTGATAGATCAAAAAACAATTGGAGACAAGGACCTTCAGCATCTGGACACACAGATTCAAAGCATTAGCTCCAATCTCCAACAGATTTCAACCGTTTAATTCCTTTGTTGTCTGATAAGAAATTATTGAGATTTAAGGACCTGTTATTTTAAAGGTATTTTGAAGATTTACTTACTCATATATGTCAACACCAGAATCTATCTATAGTTTTATACTCCTTGCTGTACATTTCTGGCTTGTCACTTCAAGCATGTATAGCTTGTTGAAGGAGAACACCTATGAGTCATATTTATCGATAACGTTAGTATAGAAGATGAATCTACTCATTGTGTTCTTACACAGCCACTGCTATCAATAGCCATAGACGCCCATCCCACGCACAGCAGCCTCAGCTCCAGGGGCATGAGGAAACACTGTGGTGAGTGTTGGAGTGAGGTCATTGGAAGTTTTGCATTAATACTCTGAATGTTTTGGGGATCTCCAGAGAATGTGTGACTTTGTAGCAGAGAGGTATTCTTGCTGCCCCGTTGCAGTGAACAAAACTGAGGAGAGCTACTAATCAAATAATTACAGGGAAGAGAGGATTCATCTATTGGGTCTAAACAGATATACGCTAGTAATCTGCATTTATTGAGCAGTTACAAAGGACTGAGCTTTCTGTAGAGATGGTAGTTTCTACCTCTTACATCCATATAGCAAGACTCTCGTAAAAGTCATACCAGTGCCTGGACTGGAGGGGAAACTTGCTGAGAGGAAAAGAGAGAGGAGTCAAAAGTTCTTATGGGAGGTATCCAAGACGCTGCTGCTGTCTGAGTAAACATATGTACATTAGAGAATTAATAAAATCATCCCCGCTTGTAGCATTGCAGGTTTTCTCAGCCTCAGAACTAACGGAGAGAAGGAAGAGGTGAGACTGTGTGACCAATTATTTCCAGGCACACCTTCTAGTTTATCACCTGGGTCTTAATGGCTAGTGAGGAATGACTAGCCTTTGGAATTGTCTCACTTTGACTTAAAACAGCTATTTCAGTGACTGAGAAGGAGCCCTATGGTTTTGGAGTTGTTGTTGCTGTTGTTTATTTTGCCATATTCCATTAGTTCCATTGTCTGTCTCACTGAATTTTGATGGCAGCAGGGTTTATTCTCAAGCACTTTGGTTTCCCACTATTGGACTTCTCTGGTTGACCGCCAGGCTTGGTAGTACTGCCCACTGAAAATCTACAATGCAGATACTGCAGTCTATGTTACTTGTTTATCACAGAACGTCTTTATAATCTGTTCACTCTATATAATGTCCCTTGAGATGGAACCCAGAGTCTCCTGTTTGCTAGGTTAGAGTTCTACTAGTGAGCTAGTGCCCGTGCCTCCAGTCTTTTCCTTTCTTTGTAATGTTGTCATTTTTGTCTTCAGACAAGGTCTCACTATGCAGCCCAAGCTGGGCTTGCATGTATAAGCTGTTTCCTCAGCTTCCCATGTAGCTGGCATCATAAACAGGAGACTCCACGCTAGACCAGTGTCGCCATTTGGACTTTTAGATAGGACCCTAAAATTATGAACATTTTAGTTTCATAGTTTCCTACAGAATATTAATGTTTTCTATGTTACAAGTATGTGATTGTTACATTGGAAGCTCCGAGCTTTGTTTCTCTGATCTTCATTTTCTCTCTCTCAATTACTTTTCTACATTTAGCACAAAGATGTACATTGTTCTTTTTATGGAGTTATTTTTTTTCCTATTGTTCATCTCCTTCTCCTTCATGCCATCCCAGAGAAAGGATGCAGATCTGGAGTTTACCATTTGAAGACGTTAAACCATCTCCTTACACTTGCATTTCCCACAAACAACATGATTATTGCACGTGGACACCTGGGTATCTTTGCATATGGCAGATCAATTTTAACTTGTCTCGGATAATTTTCATGTTAAAAGGTTGTCATCTCTTCACAATTTCCATTTCATCTTTCACATCCGCCCACTCTCCTTGCCTCAAATTCCCTACCCTTCAGAGTGCAGAACAAAATTTGGCAATAGCAAATGCTGTGGAGGACAGTACATTCACTCTCCATAAACTGGGATAGGATGAGTCCAAAGGCTACTGTTGAGAGGACTTCCATGAGCTTGAGGCCAGCCTGGGCTACACAGTGAGTTTTAGATCTGCCTGGCTTCAAGATGTTAAAGCTAACCTGGGCTGCAGACTGAGCCTCTCAAAAGCAAAACAAAGCAACCAGCACAAACAAAAAGAGAATTAAATGCCCTTGGATTCATCTCCATCATTCTTGAGTTATGTGGTCCTTGACACTAGCCTGGAGGGATGTGTGTGTAGAGTAACTGCTCTAGAAAATACAGTTAACTGAGGTGTGTGTCAATAAAGCAAGAACAATGAAGCCTCTTCTAACTAGAGAAAGTCTCTCTAGAAAGTGCCACACATGAGATTAAAGGGCCTTTGCTAAGAAGCCCTGAAGAGGTAGCTCATTATTGTCCTAATCACAGGAGGCTGGGCCTTCCAAGGTCTCAGGGCACAAAGTCAGGACAGAGAAGCTGGGCCCAGGTGAAGGAGCACATATTCTCCGTAATGCCCTGAAGCACCAATACTTAACTGGGGGGCTTCTTGAGTGTCCACAAAGGGGAGTTTCATACCCTACAGCGGACTGTGTTTTCACTGAACCAAACCAAAACAAAGACACAGGCTTCCTCCCCTTTTCACAGTGTCCTTGATTTAGAGCTGTAAGTGGCACTATAACACACTAGTATCATGCTAGATCCATGCTTACTGGAGAGCTCTCTAGAAGACTGAACCTCCATCTAAGTGATTCTAAAAGTGGTTGGCTAGCACCCTGTCACTTCTAAACATGGTGAATCTATTGTTAGCTTTTCATAAGGTCAGTGCTACCTATCATCTGACTAGAACTCAGAGGCTTGTTCACTGAACACACTCCACTTCCTTCTCTTTATCTGAACACACTCCACTTCCTTCTCTTCATTACAGTGTGGTTTGGATACTCATGCATATGGCTTAATGATAAAATCATTATCATTGACATATTCATCTCTCTAAACATTTACCCTTGCTTTGGGAAGACACCTAGGTCCTTAATCATCTTTTAAGCTTAAATTTGGGGCTATTTGTTGATCATGGTCAAACTCTCCACCATTTCCCCCAAACATTATATTATTTCCATATTATCTTGCTATTTCCTCTGAGAATATAGACTTTGTGCATGAGGAGGGTTTTGTTTATTTATTTATTTATTTGATTATATATTCACTTAGGTCTCAGCATGGCAAGGTGTCAATCAAGTCTTTCCATCTCATAGGAGAGAAACAAAAGCCCAAGTGTGTCTTATCTGCTCTGGTCACAGACAATCAAAACCAAAGGCCAGGAGCTTGTGCCTCTCAGTCCTTGACCTTGACTTTTCAAAGGTCAAGGGAAGAATTTCCTTCCATAGAACCAATAATGTCAAGATACTAGGAAGCGAGAGGATAATTAAAGTCTTCATTCACTGCTATCCATTGGTTCACTGGCAAAATCATAATTTGCATTTGATTATTTTTAAAACTCTGCAAAGGGATTTGGAGACAGCTCAGTCAGTAAAGTGCTCACTCTGCAAGCATGAGTTCCTGAGTTTGATCCCCAGGATACACATAAAAAGCTAGGCTTGGTGATGCATGCTTGTAATCCCAGCACTGGGGAGAGAGAGGAAGGAGGCTCCCCAAGGCTTGCTGGCCAGTCAGCCTGTCCAAATTGGAAAACATCAGTCCTGTGAGAACTCTGTATTAGATAAAACAAAACAAAGAAACAAAGAGGGATCATGTCCAGAGGCATGGTACCTAAAGTTGGCTTCAGATCTTCAAACACACATGTACATGTATTCCCCCACTTGGCACACATGCACACATGCACACATGCACACATGCACACATGCACACATGCACACATGCATATGCACACATGCACACATGCACACATGCACACATACACATGCACACATGCACACATGCACACATGCACACATGCACACATGCACACATGCACACATGCACACATGCACACATACACATGCACACATGCACACATGTACACATGCACACATACACATGCACACATGCACACATGCACACATACACACGCACACATGCACACATGCACACATGCACACATGCACACATACACATGCACACATGCACACATGCACACATACACATGCACACATGCACACATGCACACATGCACACATGCACACATGCACACATGCACACATGCACACATACACATACACACATGCACACATGCACACATGCACACATGTACACATGCACACATGCACACATACACATGCACACATGCACACATGCACACATGCACACATGCACACATGCACACATACACACGCACACATGCACACATGCACACATGCACACATACACATGCACACATGCACACATGCACACATACACATGCACACATGCACACATGCACACATGCACACATGCACACATGCACACATACACACATGCACACATGCACACATGCACACATGCACACATGCACACATGCACACATGTACACATGCACACATGCACACATGCACACATGCACACATGCACACCACACTTGAACACACATACACACAAAGTGTTTAAATAGCACAATAAAGAATGTTAACACTAAAGTAGATGGTTAAAGTATGAATTATCTTAGCACACTTATTAGTGAAATAAAAACTGACTCGATGACCTTGAAGTATGTTCAGCAAAGAAATACTTCTCAAGTATTCAGTACTGTGGGTCTCACACTTTGAAAATCAAAGCTCTTAGCCATTTTTTTTGTTCAGTGTGTGGGAAATCACCTTCATTCCAGTTGAATGGGTAGGTGTGTGTGCAAGCACACTCACAATGTGAAAATCCAAGACTGTATGTGCATGCCATTTAATGCATAATGCATATTATGTACTCAGGACAGTCATAGAAAGGCTACCACACAAAGAGCACTACATATAACATTGGCCCACGTATAGAATAGCTCTTTGAGGAAGCACAGGTGTTCCAGCTTAAGTCTCAACGTGCAGAGATGTTTACTGAAGACCAGAGAAATGGGCTCAATACTAAGAGCACACTTACCCCCACCCCAGCCCCTGCTGCATCCAGACTCACCTGCAGCATTGGCTGTCTTGTCTTGGCTGATTTTAGGGACACTTGAAGGTGAGAGTGCCAGCTCATCTGGACTTTACGATATGCTGTCAAACATATTGTAGTCTACCAGAAGAAATGAGCTTATACAAAACACCTATAATCCTGACTTTTCCCCACCTCAGCCTCTTCTAGATCCCACAGTGAACGCAGAGGAATACAACCCCCAGCTTCCCAACCTCCCCTTCTCTTCCTTCCCTCTCCATCAAATCGGGAGAGAGAGAGAAAAAAAAAAACATTGCATTTCTTTCCATGTGCAAACAACAAGCAGACAACAAATGGCAGTTCTTTACCCACCGATTCACACTAGCAATTCTTTATTAGTGGAACTACAATATTTACCTCTGAGTTTTAATGAGCTACTTCACACAAACATTATAAGTTATAAACAAAAAGCCCTTCATTCCTCGAAACACCAATTATTTTTCACAGTTTCAAAGGCAGAATTATTTTCATAAACACCTGACTGGCCCATTTGGACACTCATGAATCAAACATTATTTAAATATTATGACACAAATTAGATCTACCATAATTAAGATTATCCCTAACCCAAATGAAAATGTTGTTTAAATATTTCTTTGTATGCCCTAGGCTGACAGGATGTCTCAGTGAGTAATGACACTTGCCACCAGGCCTGACAACCTGAGTTCAATCACTAGGCTACACACGGTGAGGGAGAGAAAAAACTCCTACAAGTTACATCATGGAACACACACACACACACACACACACACACATACACACGTCCATGCATGCAGTAAATAAAATCTAATAAAACTTAAAATATAATTTATTATACTTTAATAAGTATAATTATTATAAGTATAATTATTATACTACTAACCTTGCCTATTCAGAAAATATAAACTGTACAGTAAGATTTTCTATTATTATAAGACTCACTAGTATTGGACAAAGTACTTCAGAATTGCTAGGATTGCTTTCATTCAGTCCTCCTATGTGTATTAAAGTACACATTATATTTTTTCACCTTATACAACAATGCAAATGAGCCAGACTCCTCCTTTATAAAGATTGTATAAACTGTTAAAATCACAATAATAATAATAAAACACAATCAATATAGTACAAGACTGAAAAGACACAGTATGTTAAGTTTCTCAATGTGGTTTTGTATGTTAAGAGTATTTTAATAGTAATGGTATTATACAGTAAATATAGTTTATGGTACTTTCTTCTGCAGTCATTGATTCATATCCTGAAATAAACTGAAGTTTCTTTTAGGGAATGGAAGTTAGAGTCACTGGATATATTAGTATAATGCTATTTTAAAAAATTATTAATTATTTAGAATTTCATGCTGAATTTTATGTTGACATAAAACTAATCAGCATTGACACAAGCTAAAGTCATCTGAGACAGAAAACCTCCATTGAGAACGTGCCTCCATAAGACCAGTCCATAAGGCCAGCCTGTAGTACATTTTCTTCATTAGTGACTGCTGTGGGAGGGTCCAGTCCATGGTGGGTGGTGCCAGCCCTGGCTTGCTGGTCCTGGGTTCTGTAAGAAAACAGACTGCTCAAGCCATGAGGAGTGCCAGTAAGCAACACCCCTCCATGGCCTCTACATCAGCTCTTCCCTCCAGGTTCCTGCCCTGTGTGAGTTTCTATTCTGCCTTCCTTCAGTAATGAACAGTGGTATGGAAGTGTAAGCCAAATAAACCCTTTCCTCCCCAAACTGCTTTTGGTTATGGTGTTTTATCACAGCAATAGAAACCCTAACTAGGACAAATTTCATACAATGTAACTTGATTATATTCACCCCACATTTCCCCCCTTTGCTGCTCCCAGATTCTTCATGGAAGACCAATGTAGAAAAAGTACAACTGGGGTCTAAGCATCTTCTATGTTTCCTATCCCTGAGAAAAAGCTTAGAATTTAAAAAATTTCATAAGTTAATATGATAGAACTGAACAAAAATCATCTCATTAATGAAGTGTTGGAAGAAAAAACATGGAAAAGCCACATGCAGAGGGGTGTGTCTTCTGTCATGGGATCCCCATGGAGAAATGTCGGTATAGTTTCATGAACTTAGGCATGTATTGTACATTGCCTTTACATCCAAAACTAGAACTAGACAATATTCCATATATGTTGCATGGGAAATCATTCATCGGTCATTTTTGAAGGGCTTTTACTTTCTGCATTGTAGATATTGTTTTTTATTTATACAAATCATATATATATATGTATATGTATATATATATATATATATATATATATATATATATATATATATATATATATATTGCCCTGAAGCTCAGTGATCTAGTTGTATCCCCCTGTTGGCAGTGTTGAAACTCCATGTTCAATATAGTTCATGAATAACTAGCCACACAAACTGAGAATACCATATTGGGCCTCAACTGTATGAGATTTAGTTCCCCTCTTAAATTTTTCATTGTATCCTTTTTATCTCCTTAAGTCTTGTTCTTAATTATCAATTGCTTTGTCTTCTTTATAGCACACACACACACACACAGAGAGAGAGAGAGAGAGAGAGAGAGAGAGAGAGAGAGAGAGAGAGAGAGAGAGATCTTCTTGTGATTGTTATTATTTGGTCATTATCATGTTGTCATTGGCAAAATGTCTACTCATACAAATCAAGAATGACATTCCAGTAAACACAGGAATTTTTCAAGATGAAGTGAGTTTTCATGTACTAGAAGGTCCTAGTGTAAGAAATTTGACTTGTACAAAGAGAAAAATTTAATCTTGCATGTCCAAAACCTAGCAGTATAATAGAAGGATTAAGAAGTAATTTGCCAAAAAAATTTAAATCTCCAATTAGCAGATTATTAAATAATACATTCAATGAAAGAGTATCTTGTAAATATTCAAAATATAAGAATAATTGTCTATAATCCAATGATTTGGCATGAGTCATTATTAAGTTGCTAAATTGTCTTGCTATCCAACTGAGATAATAACTTTCATTATTTTGTTGCTATAAAATCATTTGTGATTATTATAACACAAATCTATAAAGGGTTAGAAATAAAGCTTCTGTCAGCTCACCACCCATAGATAAGATTTCTGCTAACATTATTCCTGTTTCCATTTGTTATAACTTGAACATAAACATAGTCAACTTGTATTAGTGTTTTATACAGAGCCTTTACTTATTGTTAACTTTAACTTAATGTTATTGAATATTATTTTAAAGAACTTCATGTAACTACAACATATCCCAAGTTCCTTATGTAGTACAGGAGATATGCATTCTTCCAGTGTAATGAAATAGAATTTGGTATTCATTTATGACCATTTCTTTTATATTTGCTCTTAGACATAGGACCACATTATCAAGGCACATTGCCATGTTTATGCTTCTTCATCCATATAGGCCAGAGGTGGTTGTTGTTGTTGTTGTTGGTGGTGGTGGTGGTTTGGTTTGATTTTTGCCAAGGAAAAAGCACCAATTTAAAAGAATCTTTCAGACTCAGGTTTGAGTATTCTGCTAAGTGTCATTTGTAATAGTCCCCAGTAAAGAGAAACCAAAGTAACATGTTAGCCCGCATGTCCCTGTGAACACTTAATTGCACTAAAAGAACTCAGAAGAAAATGGCTAGCAAGGTGGTTTGATCTATAAAACACCCCTTACACACGTATGAGACACTTACTTTGAATTTCCAAAAACCAAATAAAAAAAATAGGTATGATGTCACAGAACTGTAGTCTCAGTGTTGGGGAGTAGGAGACTGGAGGCCCACTGCAGTCTAATGCCTAGTGAACCAAATTAGCAGCTCCGGGTGCAGAGAGAGACAGTGTCTCAAAATATAAAGCTGAAAACACTTGAGGAGGACACCCAGTGTATACCTCTGGCCTCTGAAAATGTACGCAGGGGAACGTGTGCCCTCCCACACATGCATAGACATGTATGTACCTATACTATTATACATGCAAAATAAAGAAAATGATTTTGCAAAAGCACCTTTAATTCTAAACACAAATTTGCAAGATCCTAATAACAAAAAAAGGTATATATATATAAAAAAAAAAAAAAAAAAAAAAAACAGTAAATTGATTCTGTGCATGACCCTACTCTCCAAGCTGTCCTCCAACTTCCACATAGGCAATGTGATACCCATGTGCAAACACAAAGGAAATAGTAAATAAATGCAATATATATACATACATATATACATACATACATACAAGAAAATTATTTTTTAAAAACACAAAAAATTAGACACACACACACAATTTCTTCTCTTAGCATATAACATTTATAATACCATTTAAAAGAAGACCAAGCGGAATTAAAGATAAAGAGATTTTTTTTTGTTTTTTTGTTTTTTTGTTTTTTTGACCCATGGCTGTGAACATTTTAGTTGAAATGTCTATCTAATATTTTTGACAGTTAAAAGCCATCTCTGTTTGCACCACTGTCTAGCTCTTTCCCAGCTGTTCATTGAGATAGCAGCACTTTTCCTTCAGTCTACATGACTTGCACCAAGGCCGCTCTGTTACCCACCCCACCACCACCTCCGCCATCAAGAGAGTTCAGTTCTTCCTTTCTGTGTGGGAAGGGAGGAAGAGATTCAGCTGAACTCTTTGGAAGATGAGTAACAAGTTTGGTCTTTGGAAGATGACTGACAAGTTTGGTCTTAAAAACCTAACAGCAAGGCTAAACTGTTAAAAAAATACTTAAAGAGAAGTGAAACTAAAATAACAGTAATAATGAATGTTCATTTATTTTAAGCTTCTGAGGAAAAAAAATTTTTAAACGAAGACTGGGATTGATTGAGTAGAAGAAAGATTTGATTACTGTCACCAGCCAGCCTCTTTTCCATGAGTTTCATCCATTGGAGGAGCAATGTGGAATAAACTTAAATAATCTTATTTTTTTATTCCCCCAAGAAGCCAAGCTACTGGCTGGAGATGCCAGCACACTCGCCATACAGGAGCAGTGTGTGCCAACTGGGAGTAGTGGGTCTCCTATATATTATAGACTTTTTACCTGGAGATGAGGAAGCTTTTACCCATCCAAAACAAGCACTACTTTTATGTTCTACCTGTTTTAGTAATGATATATAGAAAGCTAGACATGATACCTTATGAAACAAATTCTTAAAAAATTAAAATAAAAATAAATGTGACAAATTAGGCTGGTATGATGTATGAGGTACACAGCAAAGATCACTTATCAGCATTTAATAAGCACATGGCTTTTTGTAGCTTTGAAATTGTTATTGAATTCATTTCTGTGTTCATAGATTAAAAGTAATTAATTACTATTTGAAATACTATTCCTAAGTGAATTACTTCGGTGTCATTCAACGTATGGCTCAGAAATAATACTAGTTTGGCGTTCAGTTAGTTGTAAAAGTGATTTCTAATAGCTGGGATACAATGGCCCATTGTCAGTTTTTAATTCAATGACTGCAGTATTTCAATTTATACTTTGGTTAGTTCTGACATCATGAGTGGTTCTCCATAAAGTCATCATGGAAAAAAAAATTATTATAGTTGCTTGGTTCTTTTTAAACAAACCTTAAAGTTACCTTATGAGCATCCAAAATATTTTTCAAGGAACTTTAAAAAACTAATTTTTTTCTAATTTTTGAAGATACAATTAAAGATGATACTTGCAAATCAGTCATGGAGAATTTATTTTATATAATTTATACCAGAGTATGAATCATTCTTAATATTTATGTTATGGATAGCAATATTCCTTCTAATTAAGTTTCATCATGCTATCAAAGTATTTTTCATACATGCATACATATATATGATATATGTTACTATAAATAACAACACTATGAAGAAATGGGATTTCAGAAGGAACATTGAAACAGAATTTATCACACTTTACTCTAAGGTGTTTCAAAGCCAAGAAGGAGGAGGAAGATTGGGATTCCTTCTCTAGCCTAGATCTCTCAGTCTTTTGTAAAAAGATTATAATGATTAATAAACATAAATCCAGTGTTCAATGACCATCCTGTTTTCAATTCAAATTTATGTTCCTAACCAAACTATGCAACTAATCAAATTCTCTGATGTCCCGTTCTATAATTACAGAAATTATGACCTCATATCTGATTGAGCAACTCTCAATCAGTCCCTGAGCTATGATGATTTGTACAGGCTAAATTGTCACTCATCCATACATTGATCCATTCATTCATTCAGATAAGTGTTTTGCTGGCACAGGTTTAGATATGGGCATTAAGGCTGAAGGTTTATAATGACAGTGTGCCTACCATCTAGCATTTTGAGTTCTCAAATACATTTTATCTTAAAAGAAGAAATTAGACTAAACAAATTCACCTTGGGCTTGTGCTTCAAAATGCCCATGTTCTTGGGACCTCTCATTTGTGTGTCAATATTTGCAGACTGTTCAAAACAAATACAGAAAAGATATCTGTACACTTAGGCAAATTATTTTATTTATTAGGACTTAACAGACTAGTGCGTGAGGATATCAGAAGAGACTAATTAGCATTGATAATGATGTAATTAACATTGATGTAATCAACATCTTTATTTAAATTGACATCCTCATTTCAGTTGCTGTGCCTAAAAGTAAGAAAGGAAGAAAGATAGGAAGAAAGAAAGAAAGAAAGAAAGAAAGAAAGAAAGAAAGGAAGGAAGGAAGGAAGGAAGGAAGGAAGGAAGGAAGAAAGAAAGAAAGAAAGAAAGAAAGAAAGAAAGAAAGAAAGAAAGAAAGAAAGAAAGAAAAAAAGAAAGAAAGAAAAGCAAAAGAAAAGAGAAAAGATGTAACAGCCAAATAAGTGTAGGTTGGAAATACAAGGATACTAAGTAATTTGAGGGAGTTGTCATTTGTCCCAAACCATAACTGAACATGTAACTAACTAAACCTCTCACTCTACAGTAAGGATATCAAGTATATGATGACTGAACTGTATCAGACTTGTTCCTTTCTAATGTCCTATTTCCACTTCTGTGTCATTTGTTATATTTTATTGTATTTTATGTTTGGTGGAAAATGTTTACCTTAATCACCAAGATGATGTGATGAGGCTTCTTGCTTCTTTAAGTTGAAGGGCAAGCCTCCCAGTCCCTATCTCCAGCCCACTGCGAACTGTAAAATCATAGGGACTGTGCTACCTACAGTGTTCATGGGATTGTAACCAGGTTGTTTGAAGACTGTGGGCAAATCTGTAGTCATAGGATCAAAATAATCACTGAGGGATGCTTTTCTCATTAAAAAACAAACAAACAAAATCTAGCTCCATCTGCATCCCAATTTACCAACAGGATGGGGCAAGAGGGTGGCATCATTTTATAAAACTTGTGCACAGTGTAGCTGGCATTATCTGAGTTTTTCTGCTCTTGTCTGCTCATTACCACTGTCCTAATTTATGGACCGGTGCTGAGGAGAGACTGCCTCTCGTCCCGACTTGAATTAGAAGCTTCAGACATTCCTTTTTAACCAAAGTGTTGCTTGTAAGAAACAGCTTTCTTGATTGCTTGTCACCCATTGTAGCACACAAGCACTGTAAAGTGGCTTCCATTGCTTGTGACACCAGGCCGCAGGAACTCCATAAGTCTTGAGACATTGTTCTTAACCCAGAGAGAAACACTTCAGCATGTCCCGTCTGAGGAGCCTGAGCCCCAGCTCATTCACTGAGTGTGCAGTGCCGCTCATGGGAAATTAACCCATAATGATTAAGAGATTTGGCAAAATCAATTGACCAGTCTGTAGCAGTCAACTACTTAGCCCTTCACACCAATCAGCTAACAAGTTGTTTAAACTAAATACTTTCTTAATTACTTAATTACTTAATTACTGAGCTGATTTAGAAGATAAGGCCTTTAAGGTCAGAGGCTAAAGGGGCCAAATCCCCAGAGTATTTGGAATTGGGGAGAAGCAGAAATATATTTTAAGCAAAGCTCTCACTCCTCAGAGGACCCTAATCATGTGCTAAGAGGCAGTTACCAGACATGTATGAGAAGATGCAGTCTGTGTTTTAATCATCTATGTTTATCCGGGCCTAGTGGTACACACCTGCCATTTCATCCACTCAGGAGACTGAGACAGGAGGCCATTGGCTCAAGACCAGCTTGAAATACCAAGTGAATTCAAGTCTACTCTGTGCAACTCGGGTCTCAAAATTACAAGGAGAAAGAGGGCTGGAGATGCTGAAGATGCTGGGGATGTAATTCAGTTACAGTCTTTGTTAGCAAGCATGAGCTCCTGGGTTCAATCCTCAGCACCAAAAATACAAACATTAACATTAGACTGTGGGTGTGAATGGGGAAATTCCGTGTTCAGGAGCCACCAAAGGCCCGAACAGCTAATGAAGACATCACAGCAAATACTGTGTGTGTCGATGACCTGAAATGTCTCTGTACGTTCATCTGTGATGATCATCGTGTAGCAGGCAAGGTTCTGAATTGGAAATGACAAAAAGGTATTGCAACCCCCAAGTAGAGTGACATGTTATGACCTGCCTAGATATTGCCAGCAATTCTAACTTCGCAACCAAGTATAAAGCTTTCTCTTTCTCTCTCTCTTTCTTTTTTCTTCTAAGTTAAATGCCACTCTGGGGAGGGAACACTCACTACGAACTAAGTGTATTCAGATGGAAAAGCAATACTTCCTTTTATTGATATGTTTTACTTTGCTGGCAGACCAGAGCAAAGGTTTTGTGAACATTTAAAAGATGAAAAAAGTGAAGAATCCCAGAAGCGGTTTATCTTGAAGCGAGATAACTCTAGTATTGATAAAGAAGACAATCAGGTTGGTTCTCAAGTTTGAGAATGGCTGACATTGTTGTTTTTTTGAAGGTGGGCTGACTGATGTTCTTGTTGCCCCTCTGTTGTCCCCTCCTGCCTCCCAGCCCTACCCCCTGCCTCTGACAACTGCTGCCCTCTCTCCAACTCCTTGGCCTTTATTGCCTCCCCCTTCCAGCATTCACTGGGTTGCCATGTGGTATTGCTCCAGTTGCTTAGCAGTGGCTCTGTGTTGGGCTCTGCATGGGTGGTGCTTGGCGCAGTCTTTGCTGCATGTTGTGGTGGGGGTTGGGATGCCGCAAGCTCCAGCTGGGGGGGTAAGCTTGTCAGCTGCATTTCCAGATGTGTGTGTAACTCTGCCAGTCGCTCCACTCCCTACAGCTCTGTCCTCCTGTTGTGCACAATTTGAGTTGGATTATCACTGAGGACCGATGAACCACCGGTGTAGCTGTAAAGAACATACCTTGTTATGGTGAGGACAGGAGGATTTTGCAACTATCCTAAAAAAAAATAATAATAATAATAAGTCTTCACAGCAAAGCATCGAGTTTACGTTCTAGACTCCCACCCTTCTTCCTGTGTTTTATGGTCCATGTACTGTGTTTGCTCGCTTGCATGAAGTGTAGCAGAAACTGATTGCTGCGTATTTTGCCTGTGACAAAACACTATGTCATTCTAGAAACAACATTAATCGTGGTCCTTGACCAAAGGTAAAGAGACCTTACTGAATCTCTTTTCTGTGTGGGTAGGAGGGAGAGGGTTACAAGCAAGAAAACTAAGTAAATGATAATAACCCCCCCCCCAAAAAAACATTTAATGACAATCAGAATGTCAGAAAGCCAGGGGAGTGCTGTGACAATTGCACTTGCCATCTGACAATCAATATAGGTATTTTTGAAACGTTTTTGCTTTAGAATTCATGAAGGTAAGACAATAAGCATCTCATCTAATTACTCAACATGAGTCACTCTGAGCCAGCATATGCATCTCTTGGTGTGATGGGTTTTGTTTTTTGTTTTTGTTTTTGTTTTTTTAAGAGCCTATTCTCCATCCGTACTTCTGTGTCTCTCAACACTGCTGCCACCAGCCCTGGGCTGCACTGGGGCTCTTCTTGACTCCAAACATGCCTATGTCCTGTACTCTATGGGTGTCTGGTGGACGTATGGATGGATGTGCTTAGTGCAGAGAGGATCTTGTCCACAGTGAGTGGCAAATAATACAAGGGAGACAGCTGAGAAGCAGAGTGTGGGTCAGGGGAAAGGATGAAGACACACAGTTCTCATGCTGGGTTCTTTGGATTGTTCTTTTAGATTTCTCAGTGCTGACCATTACAGGCTTTCTAGGCTGAGTTTATAGTCTTCATACAATTCACAGGGTCAACCACTGAGTGAACAAAAATGGCCTCAGAGGCGGAGATCATCTGCGGGGCTCTTGTAGGTCCCCATTTTCTCTACTTTCTTGCTCTTTCTTGAGATCCCAAATATTCACAGCCACTTCACTCTTCAGACCCCCTGAACTCACTCTTCCCTCTTTTCCATCAAGGAAAGCAAAGGTGAAAAAGGCTATTCTAAAGGCTATCCCTCATCACCCCAACTCTGGGCCAATTCCTGAAGCATATGCAAGCCTGCTCATTTTTTAAATATTCATTCCACTTTCCTCCATAGAGGAGGAAACCAGGAGTTGCAAATCTTTCCTGTGTCAGCAGGTCACACACAGATGTACACACACACACACACACACACACACGAAGAGAGGAAGAGAAATACACACACAGACACATACATACATACATACATACATACATACATACATACACACATACACACCACACACACAGAAAAAAAAGAGATACATACATGCACACATACACACCTGCATACACATATACACACATGCATATACAGAGGGAGACATATGCACACACAGATGCATACACACATATACCAAGCACACATGAATGCATATGCACAGACACACACATAAATATATGCATACCACACATGTATATACACACAAATCTATGTCTCCCAGCCTAGACTCCTCAGGGAGCAGAGGGGGCGGGACTTGTCAGGCTCTGGTTATCTAAATGAGCATTTATTATTCTCAGCTGATGGTTGTTTCACAGCTCACCATGGATAACCCTCCTGATTTCTTTTCTCTGTTCAGCAGAACAGAATGCACCCATTTAGAGATGACAGACGAAGTAAATCAATTGAAGAGAGAGAAGAGGAATATCAGAGAGTGAGGGAGAGAATATTTGCACACGATGTGAGTAGTTGTTTTAATTGCCTCTTGAGTATGGTCCTTCCATCAGCAGAAAGGCCCCTAAGTTCTCAAAGATCAGGCAGGGAGTACAGAGGCTGGGAGCAAGGAACGAGTTACAAAGCAGAAAACACAAATGTTTCCGGGAGAGAACCTGGTTCAGGGACATGGTGAAACCAGTCCAAGAGTCTCTGTATGTGCCCCCAGGGCATCACCTACGAGGGTAGAGAGAGGGTGTGAATCAGGAAAGGAGACAGTACAGAAAGGGTTGTCAATTTCTGAAATTCTTTTATATCTATACTAGGTAGCAGATCACCTATAAGTGAAATATATATATATACATATATATGGGTATACCCATATATATGTATATATATATGGTTGAAATTCTTTTTTTTAATTTTATTTTTTTAAACTATTATGATCAAAAACAAATGCAATTAAATTAGATAAAAAATAAAATGTAAAAATTAAAAGCTGAATCTCAAGGAAAATGAGTTAAAAGATCAAGAAATTGCCATCGAAGTCCTCAGGAGTTTCCTCAGGTGATGGGGAGCCAGAATCCTGACAGCAGTAAAGGAGGCTTCAGTGTGGTCCTCTGTGGTCAACACTTCCCATACCTTGAGTCAGGTTGAATCTTTCTCTCTGTTGCAATGGCTTATTGTTTGGGGACACACCAATCCAGCTGTACACTGTGTTCCTCAGTTTGGGCAAGGCTGCTTCAAGCCAAGGCAAGAGTCAGCATCCCCTACTCATGACAACTCTTGAAGCAGCACAAGAGACAACAACTGTCAGTCTGGCTTTACCCTTTTATGTTCCCAACCTCACTTTTCATGAAAACACTGAAATAGAAATTCAGTGATCGAATACTCTGGTCCAGAGCTCTTAAATTAGGAGACTATGAAAGAGGAAAACGGAGCTGGAGGTAGGCGCAAGTCTAGAGAATATGTGCAAGCTGCTAAGACTCTTGTTATGGTCAGAACATGCCATGATGCAAACTCTCACTGAATAAGGGAATAAAATGACGAAAACTTTTGTTCTTGCCATGAGTGGGCAAGAGTACATCTGTAGTCATCGAGAAGCAGCCTATTTTCCTCTGAAGACCTTCATAAAGGCAGCCTCTCCAGAATGTTGTCTGTCTCTTTTTCAATTACCTCCTCTTTCATACGTGTAGGTACCTATAGACCAGAAATTTCCCCTCCCACTCTTGGCAAATCAAGTGTCTTTGGAATGCTTCAATACACTAAGATGCAAATGTCCATCCCACAGACAGGGTATGAAGACCTTGTTTTATGTTGTTATCTTTATAAAGTTATGCCCAGGAAACACTGTCTCAGATATCTGTCTGGGATAAGAATGAAACCCATAATTCTTACTTTTTCAGGAAGCTGGCCACATGGAGAAGGGCCCTGCATGGCTTCCTTCACTGGGCACAGAGGTTCCAGGGAAAAGACTTGAGGCACTTCTGGCCATGCTAAGCCTTACTAGCCACAGGAATGGATAACGTTCCTTTCAAATGAAAAGCAGATCTAAGCTTAGGTACCAAGCTATGCCAGTCCCTCACTAACCCCTGACCCAAATCATTTATTTACCAGCCTGATATTGCAGGACAGGGTTTTAAAAATGAGTCTCTTTCAATCAAAATACACTCACAGATGAGACTCCATAATTGAGTGACACTCTTGATACCATAAGTAAAATGACGTTGTGTTTCGAAGGGAAAAATCCCTCCCAGCGTTGAATACCTTCCTGTATGTTCTCATGATCCCTAAAGGCCTAAGAGAGAAAAACTCATGTTCCCTGCCATTCCCTTGGCCCACAGAGACAGTTTTGTCTCTGGTACTCTGCAGTTAACTATTTACTGAATATGATAAATTATCCCAAAATTTTCAGCACAAAGCAAGCTAGATCTACTTATGACCTCACCATCTCCATGGGCTAGGCATCTGGTGTAGCTTGGAGGGCAGTGGTAACATATAGTCTCTAATAGAGGTTTCAATTTAGCTCTTAGCTAGGCCTAGCTCCTGATTCTGGCTGAGGAATTGTTAGCTGTTTCCAGATCTGTTCATGCGGTGACTTGGAGAGTCAACTTTGTTCACTGGAACCAGTCTGTAGTTTGAAATTTACTTGAAGGTGAGCTTCCCTTGAGACAGTCATGTCTCCAGAAATGGCGACTCACTTCCCAAAGGAGAAATGAGAGAAATGGAAGCAACAGTTTCCTGTGATGTAATCTTGGAAGTAGCCATTCCCTCCCCTCCAACCGCACATTGTAAGACACACAGACAACCCTGAGAACACTGTGGGAAGGTTGTGAGTGTTAAGGCACGGGAGACAGTGCTGTATTAACAAGATGTCACCACAGCACCTATCAACTCAAAATTTCCAGGATGTAACATGGTCATGTGAACTTTATTGAATAATATACACCTTGACATATCTTACTCAGCACTCCTTGACAGCCCACTTCATGGGACATTCATCTATGCACCTGCAGTTCCCAAGCTGATGGGTCATTGTCACCCACACAAGCTGTTGAGGTACAAGATCATTTCCTACACAATAATAGTGACTTCACGTTAAATGAACTATTTAGCCAATACAAAGGATCCAGCATAAGGACCCTGTGGTTTAGAAGTCTAATCTTTATTTTAACTATTCTTTGATTTTATTTTCTCATGATTAAAGAATACCAGAATGAACAAAATCAATTTTTGCTCACCAATTATCATTGATATAGTGGCTACTCAAATATTGAATATGTGTATATGCTTCCTTACCTGGGCTAACAGTAGAAAGTTCAGACTTTAGCAAGATTCAAGTTTATTTTAAAATGAGAGCTCTTCTTGAATGTTTTGAGGAATGTGTCTCAGATGCGTGAGTGTTTGAGAAAAAGGGGGAATGTGTGCCTGCGTGCACGTGTACCTGTGTGTTTTTAATATCTGCAGCCACGTGAACAAGATAGGCATGTTGCCTTGGTGATAGGCTAGAAATAATTTCAAACATGGCGTCGAAAGTTTGGTACCTTGAGATAAGATTGCTGTCTGAGAGCCTAATAGTTATAAGTGTAAAGGCAAATTTAGCTCTCAAATAATAAACCAGTATGCCTCTACTATCAGTCATATTTAGAAAAAAAACTTTATTTCTTTGGTGAGAATTTAATCTCATTTTCTGGTCCTTTCTACCTGGTATTGCTAACCGTGGGAAGACGGGTTAATAAAGCAGGATGATCAAGAAAGGCATGTCTTACCTGGAAGAAATTTTGCTGAATATGTCTGTGTGTTGCTAGGGCTCCAAACGGGCTCCTGCTTGCCCCTCCATCAGTGGGGTCTGCCCTCTGAGTGCCTGAGAGGGCACAGAGTATGAGTACAGTGGTGGTGGGATGTGGGGGAGAGCTCTAATCCATTAAGCAAAATCATTTTCTTCTTTGGAAAAAAAAAAAAAGAAGAAGAAGCCTTTTATATCCGGGTATGCATATAAGTGACAGCTTTAAATGTTGTATTTAATTACTGTGACACTTTTATCTTTCTCTGCCATTAAATGTGCAAGTTATTAATACTCTCTTTTCTAAAGTTTATTTCCACCAGCTACTGAATCACAGCCCATAGCTGTCTCACTTATGAGAGCGTGGGGAAGGGCCTCTGGTGGGGGAGGGACCACAATTGGGGATCTTTCTAAACACCCAGAGGCAGACTCTTGAACGATGTTTCGGTGATAAGTATCTTTGGTTTCTTGGTGTCCTGTTTGCTCATTCGAAGAATTGAAGTTGTTTAGTCTCCCCTCCCCTCAAATGGTTTGTAGTTAAAAAGTCTGAAGATCGGCTTCCTTAAATAGGTCGATTCTCCAATTCAAATGCCTGATGGCAACATTATAAACCCCACTGACTTCTTTCTAACCATCCAAGAGACTCCATGTCTAAACAGAGCCTCGGGCTTAGTGGTAAGAAGTGATTTCACTGTCAGAAAGAAAGTGGACAACTATCTGGTTTGCCTCTCTGAGTGTTAGCTGCATGAACCTGCAGGTTTAACTTAAGAAATTGCTCATTAGTTGGTAAAGAAAAGCCCAGGAACAGGAGTTTATTTACCCACACCCAACCAAGAAACCATGAAGCACAATATCACATGCTTATCATTCCACTGGGGACTCAGAAACAGGTGGATCCTGGGGTCTCTGGCCCACAAACCTATATTTCTTGATGAGTTATAGGTCAGTGAGAGACCCTATTGAAAAAAAAGTTGCCAGGTGGAGAGGTCTGTGAGGTAGTTCATCAGGTAAAGGCACTTGTCACCAAGCCAGACAACCTTAGTTCAAGGCCCAAATACCCACCTGGAGAAAGAAAAGAAATGACTCCTGCAAGTGGTCTTCTGACTTTCACATGTGTACCTTAGTATGCACACATACCCAACCATGCACACACACACACACACACACACACACACACACACACACACACACACAGAGAAAGGAATACAAAATAGTTTTTAAACCAATAAACCATGGACAGCCTCTTAGGAACAGTACCTGGAATTGTTCTCTGGTTTCCAAACACACACACACACAACATATATATATATATATATATATATATATATATATATATATCGACAGAGTCATTATCTCTGTAGAACAGTGGACCTTTTAGGTCCCCTAGGTCACTTATTCATCTTGAAGTCTATGCACAGAAGATGGCACATGGATGAATAGGCAGATAACACCTAACCCTGAGTATGGTTCTGTATTGTTTCCCAGACAGCATGCTGTCATAGAAGCATGTGTCTGCTTTGCATAGACTTCTCTTTTCTTTCTTCGAGTTTAGCATGATCCACCTTTTCTCAGCAGGTTAAAGGTGGTAGAGTTTTCTTTCCCCTGAGTTGGCTCAGTAAGGGAAGTAAAACAAAAAAGCTATTGGCTTTCTCTGTGAAAAACAAAGAGAAACCAGGCAAAAGTCGCTTGCTAGCATTTTCTACTTAGATCAAACTGGTCAATTCTTGTCTTCTGTCCTGCCTCCTACCCTCAGTTCAGATTTATAATTAATGGCATTTCTTCAATATTGAGAGACTTGTAGTAGTCTTCTTCTTGTGTGAGGGTGCGTCACACTGAGGTGGGGAGTTCAGGATCAGGCTTTACAGATCTGTTGGCCCTAGGTGGACTCTGTCCAATCTGCTTATGTTGTCGGGATTTGAACCTGTGCCCTTGGTGTAAGATTCTGCTCAAAACTCAGCAGTCACCCTTCTCTCCAGCCGTTTGACTCATCTTTCTCTTTTGACCTTGATTCCTACCTTAAACTTCCTCTGTTCATCCTCAGAGACTTCCTTACAGGACAATGCCCTGTGCTGCTGAGAACTGGCTACCCTGCTGACAACACTAACCCATTTTTCTCCTTTTAAAATTCTCCTCTTTTGTATGTAATTCTTAATCTTTTCCCCAAGGAAGGGAAAGTAGTTTTAAAATCAGGCAAGGATTTGAGGGAGTGTTCCGCCAATCCTGCCCATCTGACATGGTACCTTTTTTATCTTTATTTTTCAGTCAGTTTGCTCCCAGGAAAGCCTATTTTTGGACAACAGGTAAAATGAAGTTTATGTTTCTTGTGTCTTCAGAGTAATTATTTGTCGTGTGTCCTCTACATTTTCATGTTCATATGTATCCAATATATAAGTGTGTGCCTAAATATATGTATGAGAACATGCGTATATCTATGTGTACACACATATATATTCACATGTATGTTACTTGATATGTTTAAAGCATTTGATTTTAAGGAAGAGCTCTTTCCATTTCTTTCAGACAGGGACTTAAGCATCTTTGCTCAAAGTCTCTGTTTCTGGCCCTCCCAAAGATACAGTCCAAGAAGGGTTGACAAAAGATAAGAGTAGAGACCCAGTGGACATTCAGTTTCTCTGGCTTCTTGGCCAGGTTACTGAAAGTGTATTTAGAATCATCAGCCATTTTTTGGGTCTCATCACTTTAAATAGCTATGCCAAAGATTGTGTGTGTGTGTGTGTGTGTGTGTGTGTGTGTGTGTGTGTGTGTGTGTGTATCAAATTGCACAGATCTCCTTGTCTTCTTGAAAGTGCTGATGTAAAAGCATTCTTTAAAATGCTGGCTTTTGTATTTATCAGTGTAGCTGGCTTAAGCCTCAGTGAGGAAGGTATTGGAGAAATAAGAGTGTTCACGGAGTTTATAGAATGACTTGGGGCTAAAGGCAAACCTTTTAGGTTTAACACCCTTTTCAAACAGTTTGAATCAGTCACCAGGATGAAAATGTTCCCATGATTCAATTACATAGATTCCAGACAAAGGAAGGCAGTGGCATGAGCTGTGCTAACCACATTCGATGAATGAAAACCTGCAACTTGGTTTAGAGACACAGGATTCCTAAATAAAGCACTGGGTGGGTTAATTTAATTTCGGGTGTCAGCATAATGGGTGACCCTCTAAGTTTGATTAAAACTGAAGCTCATTAACTGCTATTACTCAGAATTTAAACTGGCTATCAGAGATAACCAATCTAAAAGACAAAAGGTCGCTGGGTTAGCAGTTGGAAGTGCTTAGAGAGTCACCTCTTTTAGGTGACAGGAAGACAGACTATGTTCATTCCAAGCCCATGCAATCTGAGGCACAACTCTCTGTTTTTAGTAAAACTGAGAGTCCATCATTGGTTAACTTAGTAATGCCCTGGAGCATTTCAAAATTTTACACCCACCCCAGAGATGTTGAGTAGTGTCAGTTCACTTCCACAGAGACACATTTCTGACTCCTCTAACCAATTATTTCCCTACTCCCCAGTCCTATGTTCATTGACTCTTAAATGCCCTAGATATTCAAGTCGTATCATATTTAACATAATAACTGGTCATCTCTGCCCATTGTCTATATGAACATGTCCTAATAGTCCAAGAACATCCATTTGAGTGCCCCTTCATAAGAAATAAATCATATAACGGGTACTTCTGGAATACTGACATTTCCAGTGTCTCGAATTAAATAACTTTGCAGTTATCTTAAAGAAAATCTCAACATGTAGGTTTCATTAATTTCGATCTTGTGTCTACCAGCCTCTTCTGTTTTCACATCCCTCCCTTGCCCCTCTAGCATAGGATAAGGGGCTACAATAGTTACTTGCTGCCGTGAATTTATTCATACGAACCTTAACATCACACAGGTGAATCCTAGTGTGTGGGATTGATTTATAAGCAAGGCATGCTGTGGTGGAGTGCACATCCATTCCACATAGGGCATCTCATACCCTAGGCTTTATGTCGTAAACATGGTGTTTTTCATTCCCAGTAGGCTCCAGGAAGACATGCACATATGCAATGAGACCTATAAGAAAAGACAGCTCTTTCGGTTGGTATGGTTTACTTTCATAAACTGTGTTTTCGGATGATGTGGCAGAATTCGTGTGCAATATAAGTGTTAGTATGCAATATTTCTGTTCATGGAGTTAAATTTTGTTCAGTTTTCTTCCTGTAGCGTTTGTTACACAACTGGACAGGGCACGAGGTAGCACTGGAAAGATGAGACTTTGTGTATTCTTCTTCTGGGTCCTTCCCAGGAAGTATCATTATGTGGTGGATTTACTGTTTAAGCGGGTTGAACAACCTCAAACTTGCTTTGACAAATTAAGCGGGGTTAAGATTTCCCTGGAAGGCTACAATTATGTGTTCATCCCCAATCCTGGAAACTAAATCCATGATAACTCTGTTAGGGTGGCTGTTTTTTAAATCACTACTGCCCATCATAGTATTTCAAACACGATTTTAAGCACTTATTTAATTTCTAAAAGGAAATTATGAAGCTTCTTCAATTATAATAGACTATTTAGGCAAAGAGTTGTGGAGTGAGGGGAAGGAATTAATTATCTTTTGAGTTCTCTGCTAGGCTAACAGCTCTATGAGACCAGAGTTTTTCATCACTTTTGTAAATGTCTGCCTGATGTACATTATAAGGCCAGGTAGAAACAGTGTAATTTAGAACACTCAGCGTCAGGTCTTCAAGACGACTCAGAAGATAAAGGTGTTTTTCACCAAGCCTCATGATCTGAGTTCAATTCCCAGGACCAACATGGTAGAGAGAACCAACTCCTGTATGTTTTCTTCCAACTTACACACAGAGGACTTCACACACACACATGCACACATACGTGTGTGCAAACACACATTTAAAATATTCAGTATTTATTGTGTATGTATGGATACATTTTGAAGTACTATAGAGGGTTGATCTCTGTTAAAATAAAGATAAAACATCAAACAAACTCTCAATAATTTTAAACAAAGAAAAGAAGGAGAAAAGTGGATTGATTGACAACGCCTTTTGCAAGGAGTTTGAATTGAGCTCTTCAGCCCGAGTGGAGTTTTCTTGTTCTCTTAGGCGTTAGTTGAAAAGGAGAAACTGGGGTCTTGTTTTCTTCTTTCTTTCTTAGGCTGGACGTTGCTTTCCTAAGTTTCTTGCACATCATTAGATACTACCCATTTTTTTCTGAATATTTAAGTGATGACCTTGAATTTTTTTTCCACTAGAAACCCAGACCCTAAACTCACACACTCTGTGATATGTATTAGACACAAGCCTTTGAAAAGCCAGTTCCTTTAACGCAACCCCCAAGTCACCTCCTAGCAGAGCTATGGTACAATCAGGGAATCAGTCGGAATATGGAGCCCATCACTTACACCAGTCACTAAGTTTCAGATATTAAGGGCACATAGGTCACTGTGAAAGTGGTTCTGAGTACATATGTCACTTGGGGAAAATAAAACCACAGTGTTCAGAAGTAAAGGAAAAGTGTCATTAGTTATCAATAAGCAAAGAAACAGAACAAAATGAATGTCATGGAATGGAATACTAGTTGTCTACAAAAAGCTCCAGCGCCATTTTCCTAGCTGCTTGTTGGAAAGGACCAAACTGAACCTCACAAGGGCGGGGGGGGGGGCATTTGAGTATGTGCTTTACTATAACGCTCATGATTCCATACCAAGTAGACATGCAATCCCTGCGATTACTGGACTAAATAGCCAGGAGATAAAGAAATGAGAGTTACATTTCAATTTGTTCATATCTAGAAGCCATAAATCGTCGTATGTTTTAATTTAGATTCTATTTATGGTATCTCCTGAAAGCAGAAAATTAAATCCTAGCCTCTTTAAAAAACTGCATGGATCCTGGCTTAGGATGCTGATTGGAGCTGCCACCAGGCCAGGGAAGGGTATCTCAGGTCACTTTATGGATGAGGGGAGGTAGATGAGCTTACACAGTTGCTGGAAACAGTTCTACCATGCCAAAGGGTGTCAACTATGCCCTGGAAAAATGGAGATCACCTCCTTGGAGAAGACCTGCCAGATCCTGCATGCCGAGGCTCTAGGTATTCCAGATCATCTGCAGAGGAGATTGTTGCCCCGTTTCTAGTTCATTTATAGTTACTAAGGGATGAGTTGGCTGTACTTTGTCAGAGATGGGTCAACAAAATCAGAATTAGACAAGAGAAGGATGAAGTTGAACTTGGATGTTGGAAGAACAAACTCCACTGGACAACACAAGCCCCTGGGAAAGCTATTCTTCTACAACAGGCCCAATAGCTTGCTTACATTTCTAAAAGTGTGTCAATTAAAGGCACCTGGCCATTGGTGAGCATACCTCCTTCCTATATCAGGTCTCCTCTCAGGTGTCTGTTACTTCTGAAACCATCTTTTCCCGAAGTTCTGACAACAGACATCGTAAGAAAACGTTGATAAGGTGTGTTTTCACCAACTGTGCCTGGTAAAAATGCTTCTTATTCTCAGATTTCTCTATCCCACCCAACCCCTTGTTTCTCAAAGCCCCTATTAGTCTTCACTAGTTCTCAAATCCATTTTCCTTCTTAATCTTCCCAGACACAGACAAATGTTACCTATGATGAAGCAGAGGCTCTGCTTCTGCTCAGCGTGGTGGACGTATTTCTATTAGAGTTCTACCTGGATTCTTCACTCTTCAACAGGACATTATTGACTTAGAGGGATTGGTTTTAAGCAAAGCTTTGATCAGGGATTGAGGTTTGATTCATGCTTTGATTACATTACATTTCATCTTTATGTGAGGTTACAAGGTACACTTATTACCTGTGAGTAATGTCCCCTTCACTCATTTATACCCCAGGAAAAGTATAGGGTACTTTAATGACACATTATTTTGGCAGGAGGAAAAATAGCTTTCTAAATATGCACAAATTTGTTCCTTGAGGAGATTGGAAACTAATGAATGAAACTACAAATTTTCTCACAAAACACATGCAAACTTGCAGATCCCTTGAAGGAAATATGCCCTTGCCCCCAATTCAGCTTTAGCTATTGGGTAACTTCCATTATATCAGATACATTTTATATGAATGTGTTCTTTGATTTCAATGGGTTTTTGAAATTTCCACTGATGTTCTTGGAAAATCTCAGGCTTAAGTATAGGGTCAGCATTGATGCTTTCATGAACCATTCTGCCTGGTAAGGATTAACAAGCTGTTTCCTTAGTCCACTGCGGTTAAAGTCACAGAGCAGATTCTGAGCGTGAGCTCAAATAGAAATTCCATGATCACTCTTTTGTTAAAATCTTGCTGAACAAAGATATCCTACAGAACCTAAAGTTGGAAAATGAATTAATAAATAACTTTCCTCCAAGGCAAATTATTTAATGCTAAGGAAGAAAAAAAAATAACTTCTTTCCTGGGAATTATTTTTAGAATTATGTAAGATGATAATTACTTCTGAACATGAATTCATTATTGATTTGAGTCAGGAGAGTGTACCCACTTTTCTCTCAGAGAGAGAAGCTAACAATTATGTTTTATCGCCCTTGTCTCCAACTGTGTCTCCTTCACTGGCAGAGGGATCATGGTGTCTCTAGGTTTGATTTCCCATGTATAATGTGTGCCATGTGTCATATGTTACGTGTCTTTATGTCATCCAGGTATTTGTAACACTGTTGGAGGGGGAGGGCGTTAATCGGTCAGCGAGGAGAGTAGAGGTGACTATTCTCCGAAGGGCTCCTCTGCCCGCCCACCCTGTCATGATGCATAACTCTGTCCCCATGAATCTTCTGACGGCTGTGCAGGGCTCACCGAGACAGCTCAGGAAGAACTTCCGGGAGCCGGCAGAGCAGCTCAGAGACTGAGCTCAGGTGGCCAGACCACCAGCGGGCCTGGAGCAGCACAGATTCTGACAGCTCTAACCGCAATCTGAAGCCCACCATGACCAAGACAGCAAGTTTTGGGGGCATCACGGTGCTGACCAGGGGCGATAGCACATCCAGTACCAGGAGTGCTGGGAAACTGTCCAAAACAGGTAGGTATTACTGAAAGGGTCCCTGCCCTGGTGCTTCCTGGATTATACCCGAGCCATATGCTCTCTGTTTCTTGTGACTTTGAATTAACTAATGGCAGGAATAGTAATTCCAGTCCACTTAAGAAGCCAGGAGGTATTATTTAAGTGGGTTATTGTATCTTCCTAGCTAGCCACAGACTTGAAGCTCATCCTGAAGTTTCTTTCTCCTTAGTTTCCTTCATGGTAAAATGTAGGTTATGAGATGTTTTATGAACCCAGTTTACTTATTTCAAGTTTAAATGACATAATTTTTAAAATAAAGGTGATTACCTCGGTAAGTACAGATGACAATTATTTAACAAACGTTAGTTACTGCTTTTAAATGTAATGCTACAACATACTCCTGGTAGCTGCCTTGTAAGGACATTATAAGAATAATAGATTTAGTTCCTGTAAGAGTACACTGTTCCTCTGGTCCTAGACCTGTTATTATTTAAGTTGTATGTACCTATTTCCTCCTCTGAGATATATAAATGCTAATATCTCCACATTCAATGGTCATTAGGAAGACAAAACGTTTCAGTATATGCAAACCAGTTTGCATGTAGCTGGCATGCTGCAAGGGACCGGTCAGTGCATACTGCCACTTATTATGGCCATGAAATATTTGTATCCCTAATTTGCAGACGAGGAAGGCCAATCTCTGGAGTGTTACGAGTTTCCAAACTTCACTGAGATGTGAAGGTCACCTTTTGGTTTCTTTATGATTTCTGCTTCGCTCCTCCTCTCTGGGGATAGTGATATTTTCAGATAGACAACTTACGGAACAGATCTTGCAAGATGCTTAGAAAGTGATGATAATGGACCTAGAATTTTCACTTGAACCACTGCAGGGAGGATGACTCCATCTGTGAATTGCTTGTTTTGCTAGCAAAAGGACTAGAGTTAGCCAAGTAAAGAGTGGGTCTGGTGGCATGTGCTGGTCCCTGGGGCTCTGTAGCCAGCCAGCCTAGCTACTTAGTGAGCTCCAGGATTTGAGATACCTTGTGTTGACAGGGTGGTGGATGGTGCCTGAGCAATGATACCAGATGCTGACTTCTGACTCTTACCCTGAGAAAAAGAGGTGGGGCGGGGGAGGAGAATGAGAGTCAGGGCTCTGTCACTTGAACTGTCATTGAGACTTAAACTATAATTCCAATAGGCCCTGGGTGTCAGGCAGGACTGGGGTACAGGAGTAGAAGATTTAGGCAGAGCATAGAGAACCCCACTTGAAGCTGAAATATCTTTGCCCTGCATTGACTGCTTTGCAGACTCATGCTGAAGCAGGAGAGAAGGGGTTTGCCCCAAGCCAGGTCCATTATGCTGATAGGTTAGCATAATTATGTTGTTGACAAATTCCTCCTAAGAAATTATCTCATGTTTTCCTACATAGAAGGCAAATTAATAACATTTATTCAGAGGCTTCACTCTATACATACCACAGAGCTCCTTGGAGAGCGCAGGTGGGTGGGTGCCCTCTTCCTGAGAGCTCTGTTCACTAGCTGTTAAGCTCTTGATTCCGACTCTAATTAATTGCTCTCCTATCCCACTATCACAGCATCTGAAATCCACACAAGCAGCGGCGGTACACTTGAACTCTTGTAAACTAAAAAAAGGTTAAACAGTTTCAGTTTTTAAGATGCTAACACCAAGTACCTTAAATGGTGCACTTAAAAATTCCAGTACCCCAAAAGGGCTCTTACCATTTTAAAATTAATCACCATTTTTCATGCACCAAACCCCTGTCACTTCCAAAGCAAGGCTCATCGGAAACATTTAAAACACTTGACGAACAGTAAAACGCCACTCTCTTTGGAGAACCATTAGAGATTATAAACGCTTCAGACATTTTTTTTTTTTCTTTTAGTTTAAGTGTCTGCCTTCGAAAGCTTGTCAAGGCACAGGCATGGAAAGGAGAAACGAATTTTTTTAAGGAGATCAAGAGAGGATGTCAAAACAATCTTAAACCTCCCTAAGGTGGTTTTATGAGGTAAACCTGCCAGTTTGGCTGTCATGAGCATCAGAACAGGTTTCTGATTTATTTTCTAATTGGTATGGTAAAGTTGAAAACTTTTAAAGTCTTTCAGAAACCAAATGTGTTTTTTTGAAATGAAGTGTTCAAGCTATTCTTCTAACTGGATAATAGTGAGCCTTTTTTTCATATTGGAGATGCTTATTATTGAATGTATACGTGCAGTCTCTTGAGTGGTTTGCCAGCAGCCCAGCACAAGTCTGTGGAGGTTGAGGATGCTGTCATGCTGACCTTGGGAGCAATCTTGTGGTGGTCCTTATGCTTCAGGCTTGTCCCCTTTGTGGCTGAGCAATAAGCACATACTTCCTCCTGGCTCTGCCCCAGACTACAGTGCTTGGTCATTCGCCCCCATGGTTCAGCTCCACAGCCATGTTCTCAGCATCATCAGAGATGGAAAATCTAATAACATCACACACTGTGCCTTCTCCAAGGCTTTTGAGTCAAGAGGTGTCAAATGGAGCATGATAATTTGCCTTTCTAGAAGTTTCCAGGTGCCTAGGGGTTGAGGCATCCCTCTATATTCTTGGAAATAACCTCTCCATAGACATAAGCCATCTTTTCATTTTTATCATTTGAGTGACCGCATGGTTTCGTTTTCTGGATGTAATTCATCTTCACCACTGTCTGACTCCATGCCAACCTCTGAGGATTGTTTTTTGATAGTCCGATATTAATCTTAATGCCCTATTTTTAATTTTCTAACTTTAATACATCATACCTCATCTTCCCATGACCTCATCCTCTTTATTTTGGTTACTCCAAGTAATAGTCCTGAGAGTTAGCTTTCCACTAATACTTTTGCAAGTTTTCAATCACTCTGCTGAACTCTGGCCCTCTGAATCTAGACGTATTTTCTAGAGTTATTAACTAAGAAGTAAGTCTTCTGTGCCTTGGAATGACTGGAGAAGGGTTCAATTGTGGTGGAGGGGAGATTGGTCATTGTAATAAAGCCTTCCCTGAGTTCTGTGATTACTAATTGGTGCTAACTGGGGTACTGTTCTTGCCTACTGTCACTTGCCCCTTGATTGGAAGGTTTGGGTACAGATCACACTTGATCTTAGCCAAAAGGCCGAGAAGTGATTGGGTACAGATCACTATTAGATAGAACACTGTTATTTATTTGGTTGTTCCTTCACATTTTCATGCACATATATAAGGTGCTTTGACTGTCCCCACATTAGCCTCTGTCATTCTGCCTTTCCCTCCTCGGCTTATTTTTCCCAATAAGCCTCTCCCCTCTTAATTTCATGTCGTGATTTTCTTTTGCACCCTGCTAATTTGAACTATGAGCATGAGAAGGGGTTGCTCACTGAAACATGGGTAACTTACCAGTGGTCACTCTATTAGAAAATATGAACCTCCCTGCCAAGGTACGCATTAATTCCCTGAAGGTCCTCAAGGAGGGGAGGGGCCGCATGAGCTTCTCCCCCACCCAAGAGGGAACGTTGAGGATCCTAACCTTCTGTAGGTCTTATGTAGGTAACCACAGCTTCTGTGAGTTCTGACCTCAGTGGAGCTGAAAGAAAAGAAGTGAACAAAGCTTTGATGCAAACTTACAGTGTGTATGAGCCTTGAACTCTATTCTAGCTACATCAAGGAAGCTGTCTACACAATTGTATTTATGAAAAATATTCCACACAGACAATCTCTAAAGGCAGGTTTCAGATCAGACATCCCGTAGAGTTAGGATAAGGATTTGGAATTGTCTAGCACTCCTAAAATCTATGGGCTTCCTTTGGGGGAGAAATGAGAATGTTCTAAGACAGGATAGCAGTAATGTTTGTTCTGCTCCAGCAATAAAGTAAAAGCCGTTAGATCCCACACTAGAAAAGATGGAATTTTATGGTTCATAAAATATATGTCAATAAAGCTATTATAGTGAACAGAATCATCTGATGGGACTACAGAGTTGTCAATTTTATATTGTACCGCTCCTGTTCTACCAGTTGGATACGCGGGGGAGGGGAGTAGAAGTGTGTGTGTGTGTGCCTGTCTCTTTGCCTGTCTTTGTCTATTGAGCAGCCGCAGTGCCACATTTCCTCTGCCCCCTGTTTATCTCCTCCTCTTTTTTCTTCATCTTCCTCCTCCCCTCCCCCTCTCATTTTCCCTCCTTTCTTTCCTCCTCTATCCCTTCTTTTTTTCTCCTGCTTTATCCTCTCCATGTTTTTCCTCCTTCTCCTCCTCCATCATCCTCTTCTTCTTCTTCCTCCTCTTCTTTTCCTTCTACTTCTTCAGGTTTTTAAGCACACTAGCTTCAAATCAGCCTAATATTTCAAAAACAGCCAAAGGTATCCTATTTACCTCTTGTAACAATTGTCTTGTGAAAATGGCTCCCAAGTCTAAGAAAGGCAGAAAGGCTACGAAGTAGGAAAAAACTGACACAGAAAGACTGAAAACTTGTGGCAAAGAGAAGTTGGTTCAAAACGTGGCCCAGTATGGAAAATTAAGCCATCTTCCCCCCTTGCTTCTAGTCCATCTGGATGATTTACAGAAGACAGCTCTGAGGTTGAGGCAACAGACACTTCCTGGAGAGATGGGGCATGTTAAAGGCAGACTGGAGTTGAGGTCCCTTCCTCCTGTGCTTTTCCCTTTTGTCCTGACCTTCTTGGTTCTGCATTTTGCTTTGTGATTTTCCCCTCCCCCACCCCTTGCCCCCAATTCTCCCTTGAAGGTACACTGAGTTGAGTTTCTCTGTCAGTGGTCCTGATGTTGTTTCCCTCTTTTGCTCCCTGAAGCTGCTATGTTCCCCTTGGGGAGTAACTGATTACTTTCTAGCATTGCATTGGCTAGAACTTGGCCAAGCTTGGTAAGGTGGCAACATTACCTGGCTGCCACATGAATGACATGGCTGAATGAGATTTGCTCTGCCTTCAACTAAGCCCCTGGAAAAAGGAAGCCAGTTACGTTTTTAACACTGGGAACCTAAAACTCTTGAGTTTTCAAGTATCAATTTCAATATGATTTAAACCTTTGAATACTTCTCACCCTGCGTTTTTATCATTGTTGCCAATGTCCATTTTTAGTCAAATATACCAGTGGTATAGCTACGTAGACTATCGCTCTGTCTGTTCTGGATGATTATGGCTTACAAGCTGGCCTAGGCATACAACAAAGCCAGCCAGAAAGAGCACCTAGCAATCACTGTGTTCCTGTCCAAGTGTTTATCAGTTTCTCTTCTCATGGCTTTGGCCAAGTACTTAACAAAAAGCAAATTAATAGAGGAAAGGTTTATTTGGGCTCACAACCTGAATATGGTCCATCATGGAAACTAATATTTCTATGATGTTCAAAGTTGCCCCAGTCAGAAGGTTGTTAAATCCAGATGTAGCTGTTTGTCCTCAGCTCTCAGTTCTATACCAGGTTTGGTTCCGAGCTACACAACTCTTTCTAAGCACATATGAGGCTCTGGATTCACTCTTCATCATCATAAAAATAATTCCTACTCAGGTAGAGCTGTGTTCTCAATAGAAGTGGTCCAATTCTCTAACCATAGAGGGGATAAATACTAGTTTGTATCAGTTCCCTTCAAATGTACCTGTATAGAGGCCTGAAGAAGGGAACTTCAAGCGCATAGATGGGGCACTGCATCGTAGGACTCCTTGGGTAGCCATCTCTTTATCCTCCACCCTGTTCCTGTTTCCTATCAGTTTGTCCATCTCACTAAGGGAAATATTTCTTTAGCACTAATTACTCAAGAGATGGGAATTTGCAGGCACTGAGTTCATTGCTCATTTACCACCTTACCTCCTAGAGAATGTGTGTGCAAAAGCTGAAGAAATGGTTGTTTTTATTATTCCCTTCCTTAGAAAAGTTGGCACACCAGAGAAACAGGAAGCAAAGATTTTCATAAATACAAGTTTAAAATGTGGAATGGCCATTGCCTAACCTCATCCTTCAGCACATACCTCAAACTGCCTAATGTCCCCATATGAAGGAATCAGCTTTTTGATGTCTAACTATTGTCTTTCTCCTTCTCTGGGTACCACATGCTCTGTTGATTCTCATTTTCCTGCCAGGTTCTGAGTCTTCCAGCAGCGCAGGCTCCTCAGGATCACTGTCCCGCACCCACCCGCAGAGCACGGCCCTGACATCTAGTGTGGCAGCTGGTTCTCCTGGCTGTATGGCCTATTCAGAGAATGGAATGGGGGGCCAGGTTCCTCCCAGCAGCACCAGCTACATCCTCCTCCCACTTGAAAGCGCAACTGGCATCCCGCCTGGAAGCATCCTTCTTAATCCACACACAGGTCAGTGCTCACCCGCTCTGCTGGAAACACAAGGTATTAAAGGTTTAGTCCTCTGTTTGATAAGTAAATTTGCTATCGAGTTTTGTGAAGAAAAAAAAATAGTTGGGTAGGAGACAAAGTGTGGGGACTACTTTCGGTGACTTTGGGGAAATCTGGATTTACAGCTATGTATGTAAATACATCAACATTCATATAGATCAGACACTTCCCAGGAGTCACCCCGTCTTGAGAGTTTAGGGCTGAAGCCCCATGGTAAGTTACTTGCATGGCATGACTAAGGCCTTGGGTTTAATGCCCAGTCCTGAAAATGGAGAAGAAAAGGAATAGGAAGAGGAGGAAGAGAAGGGGAGGAGGAAGAGAAGGGGAGGAGGAAGAGGAGGGGAGGAGGAAGAGGAGGAGGATGAAGAGGAGGAAGAAAAGGAGGAGAAAGAAGAAGAGGAAGAGGAGAAGGAAGAAGAGGAGGAGAAAGAAGAAGAGGAAGAAGAGGAGGAGGACATTAGGCAGCAGCTGAGGCAGCATCCTCTTCTCTTGATCCTCCCCACCCCCAGGCCCCCTGCCATGTAGACTTTTATCCTCTTCTGAGGACCTAAGATGAGGGTCAGCTGTGTGTGCTGAGCTGGGCTATACTAATCAAAGCTTAGTGCCTCTCACACTTAATGCTCAGTGAGCCTGCATTACATCTGAAGTATTTTTTACTCAAAAACATTTAAGGAATCCAAGGAATCCCTTAGATTCCTGGATCCCAGGTCCCTGATTATGGAAGATTTAGGACTCTCCCAGCCCCTGCAGGGTAAGAAGAACCCACATAAGTAAAAAGAATAATGACAAACATTAAATAGCCCCTCCTGGGGATAATAGACCCAGCCTGCTTATAGTGGGGCTAGGAAACTGTTCCTTCCATTAGTATGGCTCATTCCATGATGAGCAATTTCCTTAGGGGATAGTTAACATCTTAACAACAAAGAACCAAGGTTGAGATTCTAGCCTCCATAGATAAACTGAAGAGAATACTTAACAAAGTCTGCCTTGGCCCCTTCCTCTTAGACATCATTGTCTAGGATCTCAGAAGGTAAGGTGATTCTTTTGGCTGAAGTGTAACAGCCTCCCAAAGAAACAGACCAAATCCCCCTGCCACAAAGAGCAGAGTCCAGAATATTCTTAGAGCTGTGCTGACAAATTTGGCATTCAGAGCTTGTTATCAGGGACTGGAAAGAATGGGGTTCTCTGAAAGGGAGTCTGAGGTGTAGCTCTGGTATGTAGAGCATTACTTCAATTATCTATGCTTGAATGTAAAGAAGCACTGGAGCATCTCACAAGAATGATTGGCTGAGTCTGCTCACATGGTGAGTGCTACTGGCAATTAGGGTTCTTGGCCCAACAGGAGAACTATGGCAAAGTGGTTCCTGAAGTAACTGCCTGTTCTCATAAACCATATGGCCCATTCTCAGAGCATGGGATTTGATGGAGACATTCTGAAAGTATCATAAGTTTGAGAGAACAGAAACCATAATCATTTTACTGAAAACCACTTGAAAGCCTAAGACTGGGTACTTCTAAGAGGCATTTTCTGAACAGCTCAGGTTTTATTGAGATTACTGCAAGCTTCATAAAGGATAGTAAAGGAGACCAGTATCATATCCACTACTCTGGACCCTGAGTGAAGGATGATTTGATTGTTGGTGTAAAAGCCTTTGCTGTTGAGTGGATAGAGGGATTGCAGAAAGGAGCCCACACAGAACATTCATTTATTTGATTTATTTTAAGCAGAATTCCAGAGTGTTCTTAAAAAGGCACAAAAATATGTTTTGTAGAGTATCCTTAGTAATGATAGTGTAGCTTTCCATATGTGTTTATATCTTACTATACGCAATCTAACTTATTTAGCAAAGAAATAGAATTTGGCTGGTGCCAAGTTCTGATTCTCATTCATTGAATGGAGTCACTTGCGGCTGCTATCAAAACATCTCCTTTGAGAAAGGCTCTCAACTAGAGGGAAGGCACTGCTAAATGGTTTCTTTACAGACATTTGTCTGCTTTGACACATGCTAGGCACTGAACTGTCCCTCATAAATGACCATGGTTATTGTATTTTATAACATGGCTGAGCCATGGGTGGTGAGAAGCTACATTTCCTGGCTAGGTGGATGGTTAAGTGGTTAGAGCACCAGCTGTGTCACCCTGAGGACAGGAGTGAGGACTCCAGCACTGTAAGTGCCCAGTAGGCATGACAGTTTGCCAATAATTTGACACATGGGGAAGTGGAGACAGGAGATGCCTGGAACATACTGATCAACAAGACTAGCCAATTTGTAGAGTTTCGGGTTCAACTGAGAGACAATGCATATGTGACAAGCCATTGAGGAATACTCAAGACATCAATGCTGGGCCTCATGTGCAGTCACAGTCATGCACAAGCACAGTCACCGTTATGAGCTTGTACCCATGCATGTGTGCATGCACACGTGTGCACGTGCTCACACACAGACACCTGTGCTCACATACATACACATACATAGTCCGTATACACATGAAAGAAACAAATTATATTTCTTTTTCTAGAGTGCTTTTAATTTCATTGATTGAAAATACAAACGTGCTGGGACAGAGAGATGGGTCAGTGGTTAAGAACACATGCTTCTCTTAAAGAGGCTCCCAGTGTCCAAGTCAGGTTGCTCACAAACACCCATAAATCCTCCTCCATGAGCTCTGACATCTTTGGCTTTTGTAGGCACCCACACACATGTAGGCACACACTTAAAACTTATAAAAACTAATAAAACACACACACACATGCACACACACACTCACACACTGGTAACTAATAAAGATAAAACCTTAAGAGGAATATGCATGTATGCATGTGTTTAAAGTATGTTACACATACTATACACCTGTCAGGAGTATGTGTATGTGTGCATGGTAAGTATACATGTGACATGGACCACATGATTCTTATATGACCTCTACTGTAATTTATATCTTCTGGGCTGGAACCCATCCTTTACTGCTATCACCATGGGTGAGAAATCACTCTTCATACATTACAAGCACAGGGTACAGATACTTTCATGCTAAGCACCAATGGTACCTGACTACTATGTGAAAGAAAGGAAGAGAGAGAGAGGAAGAGAGAGAAGAAAGAAGGAGAGAAAAGGAAGGATATGACTGTTCCTAGGCATAGTGGGAAAGAAGCTTTATTGTCATATGAGGGAGAGCATAGCCAGAGGCAGGGATATTTGGGACAGTCCAGTGAACATGACCCTGAGCTGGACCATGTGAGGAGAGGAGGGAGGGAAGAAGAGAGAGCCAGGAGAGTAAAGAGTAGAGGAAAAGGCTAGATAACCAAAATGTCTGAATTATATAAGGGACGGCAAATGGGGGAAGAGTATCTTAGCCCCTGGGCTGGAGAAGTTTAGGGTAGGAAGCATGGTAGGCTACCCATACCCTTTAACAACTAGTGACTGAGGGATTCTGGGAGAATTTGGAAGCCAAGTCTACTTTGATATGTTAAATAGGCACCTCAGCAGTTTGTCCTGGGTTTGAGACTTAACACCTTCTTTCCCATTTCTTTTGTAAGTTCTCTTGTTGCATTTTAAATAACTGTGGGGAAAAACCCTGTACAATTCAGTAATTAATTAACTAAATCATTAATTGTATTTGGATTCCCTAGAATGTATTCCCTAGAATGCAGAGTTCTAGGTAGAATATAAATACTGGATGGTTACTGATGAAATAAATATCTACCAGTCATCCCGTGTGTTTATCTGATAGCACAGTGATTTTCCACCCAATGTCCCAGTGTTGTATACTTGAGAATGGGCTCCATGCACAAATTTGTAATTGACTGAGCTTACAAGATTGAGTCAGTGGATGAAGGTGCCTGCTGTCAAGCTTGAATATCTGAGTTTGATGTTGGAACTCATATGAAAGGAGAGAACTGACTCCTACAACTTGTCTGATTTGTTGATAGACGTGAGGTACATGAACATGTGTGTCCCAGCCATGTGTCTACTACATGGAACAAAGAGTGGAATATATTTTGTGTGTATAGTGGGCTTACCTCATGCTATGGCCTAAACATAGGGTATACTGCGAACCTTTCTGTATGTTCCTGTAACTCCCCAGGACTGCCATGGTTATGAATTTCATGTGTATATGGAAGTATAAAATGGTGTGTATGTGTATGCGGTATATGTTTGTGTGGTATATTTACTCATAGGTGGTTAGAAGCCAAAGGGGGATGTCAGATGTCCTGCCCCATTGCTCTCCACTTTATTCCCTTGAGACACAGTCTCTCTCTGAACCTATAGTTAGACTAGCAGCCAGCAAGCTGTAACAATCCTGCTGTCTCTGACTCTCACAGCATGGATGTACTGGGCAAGCATGCAACAACACCAGCTTTTTGCATGGGTGGTAGAGATACACACTCGGGTCCTCATGCTTGTTCAGCAAGGGCCCTTACCTACTGAGCCTTCTCGGCCTCTGAGAATTTTGTCTTGGCCACAGCCTTGTCTCTCACTCAGTCTCACTCAAGTCCTTGATTCCTCCTGGTTATTTTCAGGTGCTTAAATGAGTAAGTAGTCACAAAGCTCTTTGTTTGCTTGCTTGTTTGTTTGTTTGTTTGTTTTTCCAATGCTGCCATGCCTGCCAAACAAGTCTAGGCTCTTCCTCATGCTCTTCCTTCAGCTGTCCTGAATACAGGCTCCTTTGGGTAGTTTTTGGCAGAAGTTTCATTGCAATCTAGAAATGCCAACAGCGGATGTCTCTGCACGCCGTTTAGTCATATCGCCTTCTCTTCACCTTGAGCAAATCCACAACTGTGTAAGGACACAGAATTTGGATCCCTCATGCTGAGGAGGCTCTCAGAACTTCTCTGTCAGGTGCTCCTGCTGGGCCTCTTCAATGCTAGACTTTTATCAGGATGTCCAGTGTCTGTTTATCCAAAGTGCTTCCACCTTGTTCTCAAGTGTGTCTAGAAATGTTGCTGCACCCTCTGTCAAGATGTCCTTCAAGGGTGGAGTTAATCCTTGCCTATCTCATGCTTTGTCAACATGACCTTCTACACAGTATGAAAAGAAAAGCCCCTGGCCCCCCACCTCTGCCCTTACCATTCTATCAAGTAGGAAGCAGACATGCTTTGGTGTCAAGAGCTTATGGCTATTTTATTTCTTATGTGACTTCCTTGTGTGTGTTTCCTTGTTACTAAGATATTTATAAATTCGTGGGGGGGGGACATTTTCAGTTATCTTTTATAACACTTTCTGGGGGACACAAGCATGCCAGACTGTGCCTATGGAGGTCAGAGGACACTGTGAGGGAGTCAGTTTTCTCCCTCCACTGTGGGCATCCCTGGGATTGAACTCAGATCATCAGGCTTGGCGGCAAAGAGGCTTTGCCTGCTGAGCCGTCTCACTGTCCCAGAGTTAAGTATAGTTTGTTTCCTTTCTTGCAAAACAACAAAATGTTCTGCTTTGTGGGATTATTCAATAATGACTCATTATTGAAATAATAGCAGATATGTTGATGTGGACCATGGACGACTTTCTCAGCTAATATGTTTTTGAAAGGAATGTGGATTTTACATCCAGTCTCTTTCTCTGCCCCTGCTTTGAACTAAGGGTACCCTAGCTTGTTTCTGCCATCAAACATGCCCCCTGTGCCCAACACGCATGCTGTGGCCCACAGAGCCTGCTCCTACAGCTTTTGCCACAGTGGCTTCCATCAGACTGAATGAGCTCAGGCCCAGCCAGACTCCCCGCACCATCCCCCCCCCCCCCCCCAGCAGTCTTCCTCAGCTGTCACTCAAACTAATTGCTTGTATTCAGTGTAATTGTATCTGGATTGGTGGAATTCTGCAGACACAGAGGAGATGCTGTGGTCTGACTTGAAAGCCAACAGCCACCTGGCCCAGGTGTCCTGGGAAGTTGCTTTTGTTCTGGTCTCTGGCAGCCTTGGCTTTCCCTCAGCTCTGCCAACTTTCCTGGGTGAACATCAAACCAGCATTTGACTCTTCCTGTTCTTTCCAGACTGGGCCATCTCTATCATAGGAATCATTAGAGCTCTCGGAGGCAATTATTTTGGGCCATTTCTTGCTTTGCACCACAGTGTGCTAATCACATTTCAAGCTGAGATTGTAGAGTTTGTCACAAAGGACACCTGAGCATTTGGGGTTAAAATCTAACCAGAATTAGAGGTAGATTTTCATATGTCTAGGAGGTGGTGGTCAGAAGCAAGGTCATAATAGAAAAGAATTTATTCGTGTATGTATGAGAGCTAGTGTATATACATGTATGTGTACTTATGGGTGAGATTTTATATAGGTGCATGTGTTTGGGCAGGCATATGTGCATGCATGTGGATGAATGTGTGTGTGTGTGTGTGTGTGTGTGTGTGTGTGTGTGTGTGTGTGTGTGTATGTGTGTGTGTGCCCTATGAGGCCACAGGTCAACAGCAGATGTATTTCCTCAGTGGGGGTCATCCTGTTTTTGAAGCAAGGTCTTTTATTAGTCTGAGGCACACTTGACTGGTCTAGACTCACTGTCCAGGGTGCCCCAGGGATCCTCCTGACCCCACCTCCCCAGCACTGGAGTTAAAAGAAAACTGAGCATTGGAACACTCAAAACATTGATAGAATGTGGCTTTATTTTCTATTAATTAATTTATTTACCTTACATCTCAATCAGAGCTTCCCTTCCCTCCTCCCCTCTCAGTCACAGAAATGTTTTTAAACTGAAACAATTCTTAGTCTTTTCCACATTGCTGGCTTTGGAGAACAATGGATCACAAGTTTTAAATCTAGAAGAAACTTGGTTTTTAGGGGGGAAAAGTCATACAATAAAATGTAGCTAAAAATTAAATGGCAATAGTAAGAAAGCATGTGTCTGAGACATTATGAACTTTTAAAAAAAGTTACCTAGGTATAGTGGCCAGGCCTATAATCCAGCATTTGGGAATTTGAAAAGATCCTACATCCCAGCTGGATATAAAGACACTCAACTTAATCAACATATTTTCTATGTATATATTTCTGCTTTTTTTCCTGCAGCATTCAGTGGTATTGGTTCTGAGACTACTGTCATAATGTCCTTAGTCCTAGGAGGTATATTTATTTGTTGATATGCAGTGATTAAAGTTTCTGACTTAATTTGTTTACTCCTATTTCATAACACTCCACTGTGTTATGAAGTTCACATGGGCTCCCCGCCTAGAATAGTATGCTTCCTTGAGTCGGATTTTTGATCTCTCTCCTTCTCACTTCTTGTTGCTAATTTCCTTCCCATGAGACTACAAGTCCTAGCTTGTTCTGCCTCTATATGAGTATGAGTATCAAGGCAAGGTCCCCATGTCATTTACATCCTTCTAGTTCAGAATAGCAATAGTGGGTGCTCCTGAAAGTCCGGTGTCTCCCTCAGTACAATGGATAGGCTCTGAGGTTTGGGATATGTGCTATTGGAGAACTCAACTTGCTGCTCACACCACCGCCCAACACCCAGTGGGGAAGGCTTTTGCTGGAGCACCACACTGGTCCAGGGAGTCCTACCTCTGCTAGGCATTTTTCTCAGGCTCCTGCAGTGCACTTCTGAGTTCATCTGGTAGAGAACCACCCCCTCCCCAACCCCTAGTTCTCCATTCCCTGTAGGGCTGCCAGGTTATGGGGACTTGAAGAAAGCAGTTGGCTGGTACATGGATCAGTTTCCTCGTGTACCATGTCTTCTCCCTCCTATGACGACAGAGAAGGAAGCACAGCTGCCCTGGCTTCCAGCTTGTGTGTCTGGATCCTCACACCTTGGGTGATGCCTCCCGGTTGTCACTGTTACTGTCAGAGTTCTGAGTCCTTCTGTGTGCTCCTTGTGTATATTATCATAAGTCAGTTATCTTGGGTGCACTGGAAAGTGAATGGACTTTGGAGCATCACGAGGCAGAGGCATATCTCTCCCTCCTTTACCGTTTTAATTCGTTATTCTTACAAATGTTCATTTTGCCAAATAAGTTTCCTGGTCTCCCTGAGCCTAACTTTATGTCTGTTGTAGGGGGGAAAAAATGAGAGTGAATATTCACAGCGTTGTTGAAAGAGGTGAGATCTGTACTCAAAACTCCCGTCTGCCACAGCAGAATGTGCTCTCTGTTTACCCTCCACCCCATCTCCTCCTCTCTCACCTCCCACCTTTTACTCTGTAAGCCACAGCTCCCATCCCCATGTCCCTGAGAGCCTCTACTTCCTCCACCATCTTTTTCCAGACTGCAAAGCCATACGGTTGCTAAGCAGTCATCAATATCCCAGCGAGCAAGCCAATATCTCAAAGGACGAAACTATAGATATGGTCCATTGAAAGATTGTCCTGTGATGAGTTTGAATCCAGCATAAGCCAGTAGTGGTCACAAGTGATGGTACCACTGTGTTCTCCAAGCAGGGTTGACATCTCTTTAAAAACATAAAACCTGGAAAAGAAAAAAAAAACGAACTTACAAAATCTGTAGAGAAAAGGATGGAACAGAAGAAGTTTATATTAAGTAAGGCAACCCAGGTTTAGAAAAACTACATATTCCCTCTCATATGTGGACTTAGCTTCCAATTGTTGTATGTATGTATGTATGTATGTATGTATGTATGTATGTATGTGGGAGGTATGTAGGTGAAAGTATGGTGACTGGAAAGGGCCCATGAGTGGTGAAAGAAGAGATAGTAAGTGAATGAGGGAGGTGGGGTAAGAGAAGACGTTTGTAATTAGAAGCAGGACAAAAGGGGAAGAGGGTATAGTGGGGATGGGGTGAGAGAGATGGGGGGATGAAACAAACCTTAGCATGTAAGAAAAAGCTATGGAGACCCCTGCTACTTTGTCTACTCATTAAGTAAATGAATAAAGAACCGCAGCTATCCCCAGTCATACGCTTAGAGAAGGGGCAGTAGATTTATTCCATTTCCTTGTTTTGTGTATGTGTTTGTGCGCCTGTAATAATTCTTATTTGGTGGCCAGACTGAATGGAAGTGAAAGTCAATGCTTTGGCAGATAACTTGTTACTGGAGGTAGTCGGAGTTCCGTAATCAGTATACATTTTCTCGTGGACTGATGACTGTGAGGTGCAGGACACAAAACAGGGTTACACAGGGATTGCCTCTCCTCTAGTGGGTTCCACTGCTCACAGCTGCCCTTTGCCCGGCATATCTTCCTGAAGGAGGTGGGTTTGCTTGCTGCTTCTTAAATTGCTACGTGTTCACACTCTCATCCAGCTTAAGATAGTTTGGGTCACAAGCAGGAACACACTGTCCTTGGAGCAGGGTCTTGAATTCCTCTTGGGTGCGCTCTTACTTCAGGCTATTTTCAGAGGTTCTATGAGGGTGTTCTCTTTTCTGCAGGGAAGACAGTGACACCCTCAACTGAGCCCAGGCTTTGTATGCCTTCGTTTCAGGTCAGCCGTTTGTGAACCCGGACGGAACTCCTGCGATATACAACCCTCCTGGAAGTCAGCAGACACTGCGTAGCACTGTTGGTGGGCAGCCCCAGCAACCCCCACAGCAGCAACCTTCGCCTCAGCCTCAGCAGCAGGTCCAGACATCACAGCCCCAGATGGCAGGGCCACTGGTCACTCAGGTGAGGAGCTGACCGAAAGATGAGGGCACATAGGCTTCAGGTCAGCAACTCATCTAGGAGAAAAGACGTGGAGTGTCATTTCCCATGAGGCTTATAGGTAAAATCTTCCAGCGTGTGAACATCAGTGGACACAATATTATCCACTCATGCACAGTGCAAGTGTCTACTGGGTGAGAGTAGGTACTAGGGAAAATGGATGCACAGTTTCTTAGGTCTAAGTGCTGTTTGTGGCAGAGCCACGGATGCAACTTATAATCCAATTCACCCCTTCCCAGCACAGATCAAATGCTCATGTCTGCATAATTAGGGCTAACGTCTTCCTCAGTGGGAAGAGCAGAAATCAGCCAAGTCCCAACTGAGCTGGACGTTCATCTCTGGGCTCCTGTGAAAGGTGCAGAGATGCCCTCCTTCCCTAGAGAGGCACAATGGAACCTGATGTTCTAAGCAGGCTTTCTGGGTGAGCCTCCCTTTTACGTGCTTTTACTTCTTAGTTCTTGGGCAACATGCGTCAGTAAGTCCAGAGCATCCAACCAATTCAAGAGCCCGACACTTAAAGGCAAGCTTTCTGCAACCTCCTCAAGACCAAAGCCATCTGGCTCTGACATACACAGATTTCCTCTCTGCACTGAATGATCTTAGGAAGCCTCTTAAGGACAGCAATGCACTTCCCATGGAATGGAATTTCAGCCCCACACTCTCCTGTTAACTGATCAGTGTTTTCTTCCCTCCAGTCTGTCCAGGGCCTGCAGCCATCTTCCCAGTCTGTGCAATATCCAGCGGTCTCTTTTCCTCCCCAGCATCTCCTGCCTGTATCGCCAACGCAGCACTTCCCCCTGGTACAGTATCATAAGCATATCACACACTCATAAGCATAACACACACACACACATACATGCAAGCACATGTGCTTACACACATATACTCATGTTTCTGCATGCACACAAAAGCATATGTGCTCATACATACACATACTCACACATGCACACATATGCATACATACACAGAGCACACCCATATGTGTCCGCATCCACATTTGCACACACACACGCACACAGAGCATCATCACAGGTTCTACAGTTTTTCTGTTCAACTACAGATGATGCTAAATGCATGTTCTGGGCTGAGTGTGACATCATCATATACATGTAAATGTCTCGTGCCTGATCCATCACTCTAAGCAGCTTGCTTTCTTTGGCCTGTTTTCCCTAAGTTAAATGCTTCTGCATTCTGATATTCTTTTTAAAGTTAACTAGCTAAATGGCTGGGGAAATGTCAGTAAAATGCTTGCTAAGTATCAGGGACTGAGTTCAGATTCCCAGGACCCATATAAAGAACTGGCCATGTGGGGAATATCTATAGACTCACTGCTCTGGAGACAGAAGGAGACGAGCCATGTGGGCTTCCTAGCCAGACAGTCTAGCCAAACTGGTGAGCTCCAGATTCAATAAGAGGCCCTGTTTCAAATCATAAACTGGAGGTGTGTTGGAGGAAGACTGCCAGTATTGGCCTCTGACTCCTCATGCATAGGCACACCTGTGCATCAATGCACACATATATCAACATGAGCACACACACACACACACACACACACACACACACACAGAGAGAGAGAGAGAGAGCGCGACAGAGAGCCAGAGAGACACACAGAGACTTTAGCAGCCAAGCACAACCCATTGTCCTTAGACGATATTATGAGCAAACAGATTACATGATCTTGCTGTAAGATCATCAGGATGCAAACCATCAGCTCCCGATGATGTCAGTGACTTCTAAAAGTCTAGCCTCCTGGTTCCTTTACCTGTTTCCCTAACTACTATGAGTCCTTATGGAAACAGTGCACAATCCACAAATATCAGGTTACACCCAATGAATCAATGCTTTTCTGTGAGGTGGGTATGTGGATTCCATTCAAGAAGAAGGTCTATCATCTCTGGAGTAGGCAGATCCAGGCTGACCACTGAAAGATCTGCTGACAACCACACCTTCCTTTGCTGTGGTGCCTCCTTTCTAGAACCCATCCCCTCAATGATAAAAGAATAATTTCCTTCCATTGAAAGAAGAAGGGTCAAAGTGCTTCCCACCTCTGGGCCCTTCAGCTGAGCGCTTGATTTCTTGCATGACTTTTCTTGATGTGTCTGGCTAAAGAAAAATTTTATTTTCAGTGTACACTTTGCTTCCTCCTCCTACCTCTCCTTTCCAGTGTGTGTGTCGACCTCAGTTTGCCTTACTCGTGACTGAGTTCATTTATTTCCTTGTGTTGCAGAGGGAAGAGCTGGCTGCACAGTTCAGCCAGCTGAGCATGAGCCGGCAGTCCTCAGGAGACACTCCTGAACCTCCCTCTGGTACAGTCTACCCAGCCTCCCTCATGCCACAAACAGCTCAGCCACCAAGCTATGTCATCACTTCTGCAGGCCAGCAGCTCTCCACAGGGGGCTTCTCGGACTCTGGCCCTCCCATCTCCCAGCAGGTCCTGCAGGCCCCGCCCTCTCCGCAGGGATTTGTACAGCAGCCTCCACCTGCGCAGGTAAGTTCAGTCTTTCCCTCCCTTCTTCACCACAGATGGCTTGTGACCCTGTGATTTCTGCTATTGTCCCATCTTCTCATTCACACTCTGCTTTGTCCTCTTTATGAGATCCTGGGCACCAGAAAGTACATCAAATGAACCTCACAGGTGGGAAACCTGGAAAGGACCCATCTTCCTGGCAACTGGCATAAGCCCATAGAAATGATGGACTCTGGGTTATGGAGATGGCTCAGTTGAGCATGAAGCTCTGGCTTCATGCGCAAGGGTGAGGAGCTGAGTTCAGTCCCCAGAACCCATGTTAAAAAGATGGGCGCGGTGGGCTTTGCTTGTAATCTCTGCACTGAATTGGCAGGTGTATCCCTGGGGCCTACTAGCAAGTGGCTGTAGCCGATATAGCCAGTTCCAGGCCCGTTAGAGATCCTGTCTCAAACAAAACAAAACAAAAACACAAACAAAAGAAAACAAAAATAAACTGGACGGCTCTTGAGAAAATGACCCTTGAAGTTGGCATCTGGCCTCTTCATGTACACACACACACACACACACACACACACACACACACACTGGTGACGCTGTTCACATGGCAGAAGCTAGGAAGGGAATGTCCTAAACCTAGAAACTTTAACCCCTCCCTTGCTGCTCAAGAAATTTGTTTTCCCTGCTTATCAATTCACAGCCGCCTTCTCGAGTTGATCTCCAGACAGGCATGTCTCTATGAATACAAAGAACAGAGCAAAGCCAATATCCACTGTCCTTTCCTCTCCCCCAGGAGAGCCAGAGCCCACAGCCGATCTCAAAGGTAGCCATTAATCATATTTAATTGACTGGAGCATGTAAGACACTACAGGTCACTGATTTTTACTGTCTTCTCTAAGACTGATTGTGTGTTCCTGCTCGGCACCAAACATCTCTGGGGCTCTCCAGGGGTATCTCTTGCAGAATATTGGAAGTGATTACTGTCAAGATGGAAAACGCACACCAGCATTTTCTGCTCCGCTTTCAAGGCGTACACAATCCCAACCAGCTTCCGTCCTAATTATGAAGTATAGCCTGGGAGGTGCTGCTTAAAGTGCATGTCACCGTGGTCGCATTAGTTCCACTGCCTTCACGTCGTGAATAAATTATTTTCTCTTCAAGATGCACAAAATTCTCCGCCAGGAAATGATTTTTTTTTTCCCCTCAGTTGTTCATTTTGAATGATTAATTAATGGAGGACCCCCGAGTCACCATCTCAGTAATATCTCCTCCCTGGTGGGATTTAAAGTGGTGTTTAAGATAATTTTAAGTAATAGGAGAAATGGTTCCATTACTATATTAATTATTTTACTATACATTAAATATTGCAAGCTTGATTATTGGGAACAAACAGACCCATTGACATATAGGCATAGGTCAGAACTGTAGTGATTTCTGTTATAGGAACCACTTTAAAGTTTAGCTAGCCAACCATGCAACGTTGGAGAGAGTTCCACTGATCCAGTCTGGAGGTGTCTGTAGAAAAATGTTTCGTTTCTTTAGAGGACTACCTTCAAATGTTTCCTCTGGCTTGTGTGTGATTTTTTTAATGCCATTAGAAGGAGATCACTATTCACAGGAGTGAGGCTAAGAATAACCTGAGGGTGGGACATAGGAAGAAACACTGTTGCCTTCTGGTCACTTCTCCCTGTGATTTATTTCTTCCTATACTAATCCAGCCACTTTTGCATACTCTACACTTTAATATAGTCGTTCAAAATGCACATTTATACTCTTGCAGCCCGTCTTTATTCCTTTATTGCTTTACTTTCCTCCCTTCAAAGTTTTCCACACTCGCTGGTTTTTGCAAATATGTCCATGGGCTCAGCTCACTTTCCTTCTCCTAGGACAGAGGACCAGAGGATTGCGACGGGCCAAGTGCCCATTAGCTTCTGAGTGTCCGATGTCACCATTCCTCAGGACTAAGCAATTGCACACCATGGAGAAGGGCCATGTAAAGGTGTTCAAACCTTTGCAAGGCACAGGAAGAAATAAAAAGAAATAAAATTTAAAAAGAAGAACAGGATTAAACAAACAGAAATGAGTAGCTTCTAAAATCTACACATATTAAGTTTGATATTTTTCTAAATTATTTCATTAGAAATTTTTCAAGTATTGTATCTCCATTCGTTACCTTTGAAGTGTTGTTTTTTTTTTTTTCTTTTGGTTTCATATTCGATGCTACAATGCTACAGAATAGATTGCACAGCTGGTGAGACCAAGGCAGACACCCTCAATTTGATCTTAGGCCCTAATGCTGGGAGGAAAGAACTGACCCTCACAAGTTGTCTTCTGACTTCCACACCCATTCCACAGCACGCAGATACCGCATTATCTCTACATTCCCACAAACACACTTGTGTACACACTGAAATAATAAGTACTTTTAGGAATAGATATTGTGTTCATAAACTTATATTGAAGCAACACATAATCTATTTTCTAAAGATACAAAACCAGAATAACTGATGTGTACACACAACGCTGACAGATAAGTTAGATAGTACTTGTGCTGGTTCTTAATATTCTGGGACATCTATGCAATATGTAATGTGTAAGAGTGACTTTTAACTGTATCATAATTTTCCAGAATAGATCCAAATTGATTTGCTCATGAATTCTTTTTATGTTTTTAGCTTTTTGAATTGCTTTATTAAAAAAAAGAGAGACCAGGCTAGGGAGATGGCATAGCTCATAGCACGCTTGGCAAGGCAGCATGAAGATCTGGGCTGGGACTACCAGCACCTGTAAAAGCTGGGTGTGGCTATGTACATTGTAACACCAGAACTAGGGAAGGTCCAGGACAGAATCAAACCGATCTCTAGACTTTATTGACCACCCAGTTTAAACAAGCTGTTGACCTGCAGATTTAGTGAAAGTCCCTATGCCAAAAGCATGATGGAGGGAATAGAATAATGACTCATAGGTTAGAACACCCATTGCCCTTACAGATGACCTGGGCTTCAACTACCAGCACCTACACAGTGGCTCACCACTGTTCATTATCCCAGCTTCAAGGGATGTGATTTCCTCTTCTGATTTCCACAGACACCAGATACGAACGTGATGTACAGGCACATAAGCAGGCAAAACATTTGCACATGAAGAATAAAACAAGTGACTCTAAAAAACAAGGAGGAGCTCCTGAAAAAGACACCCAGCATCACACTCCAAACACACACACACACACACACACACACACACACACACACTAAGACACACACACACACACACACACACACTAAGAGAGAGAGACAGAGACAGAGAGACAGAGAGAAAGGTTAAATGACCACAAACAATGTATATAAATGGCTGATTGCTGAGCAATGAGGCAGAATAGTTCTAAGCTCTCCCAGCCCCTTCTCCTTGGTCATCTACCATACTTGAAAGTGAAAATGAAGTACATGTTGAGTCCATGGCATTGCAAAAGCACAGCCATACAGGTTTTCTTTGCTTCCACCTTCTTCCTGAGGGATGGGAACATACCATACTCTCTAGTAACAAGATGGAACACTAATATCTTATTGACATAAGAGAATCAAAAAAAAATAGGCATAAAAATCAGAGCTATAAAATAATTGGCTCACAATCTTCTTCTACACACACAACTTTTAAACTCTGGGGTATATAACGAATGACCACTCTTCTCCCTTTAAAGAAGATGAGAAGAGAAAATCCAGAGACCTGAAGATAGAAGGAGTTAGCTGAAATCAGTAAGAAACTAGCATTACATAACATTGATAGGTAGGCAAAGACATCTTCTATATCAGGAAGCATTTGATCTCAATGGGAAGGGTTAGCGTGTTTTCACTGGCTGTCAGTCATTAAATGGTAGACAGAAGGTTGGCAGGCCTAGTGGTATAGACTTGTAACCTCAGCATTTGATAAAGATGAGGTAGGAAAATTGTGAATTCAAGGCCTTCCTGGGCTACAGAATGAGTCAAAGTCTTGGCAACTATGTATAAGACTTTGTCTTAAACTTCAAAATAAAAGGATCCCCTAGAATGCCTGGGGAGAATTGTCAGTCAATAAAATGCTTACCATTCAAACATGAATACCCATGTTTGATCCCCCACATCCACCTTGAAAATCCATTCAGAGTGGCTCAGTTTGGAATCTCAGAGTCAGGAAAGAGGAGAGAAGTAGATTCCCTGGGTTCCTCTTGCCAGTAGACCTCCCTGATCAAGTTTCATGTTAATGAGAATCTTGTTTCAAACAAACAACATGGTAGTGCCTGAGGAATGACGCCTAAGGTTGACCTCTGCCCTCCACATCCATGCTCACACACATGAACATGTGTATACACACACACACACACACACACACACACACACACACACACACACACACGATGCCTAGGGATACAGCTAGGTGACTGATAAGGGGCTTACCCAGCAGGCATAAAAGCCCAAATTCAACCCCCACTACTAAAAAATAAATTTGCAGAAGATGCATACACAGTATCTTAACATAGATCCCATTTGTATTCGGCAAATTTTGATATGGGCTATGTATAAAGCACTCTTTGAAGCCTTGGCTAGACATCGGGTTGTCTTTTGCTGCTCATGACACAGTCACCAAGTGGGCTGGATTCCTCCCGAGAAGTTCATTTCTGTTCCTTATGGTACTGGCTGGAGCACCTGAGCCAGGCTGTGCTCAGCATCTGAAGACTGAGGGTCACCAGTCAGCCAGTCAGCAGGGAGCCTCTGGCTTCTTAACACTGCAGGATGGATAGGTGTTTCTCTGGAGACTAAATCCTCTTCCCCCTGCAGTGGGGTTGCAAATCTCCTCAAAGTTCCAGTTTGGGAATGCCAGACATCACTTTTGCTTCTTTGCACTGATCAAAGCAGGTCACTGAAAGTTCCTCAGCTTCTAAAGCAGAGACAGGAGCTACCTCCTGTCAGGGGAGAAAGAGCCTGCACATTGAAACAGGTGTGAGTGAGGATGTTCATGGCCCACCTTCAACATCTATCTGTCACAGTTAAATGACACTGTATCGCAACAGTGGGTTTTATGTGAAAAATATGTTTCTTGTGCACAGCTCTCATCTCTGTTTGTCTCTCCTGTCCCACAGATGTCCGTATATTACTACCCATCTGGTCAGTACCCTACCTCAACCACACAGCAGTACCGACCCTTGGCCTCAGTCCAGTACAGCGCTCAGAGGAGTCAGCAAATACCACAGACCGCACAGCAAGCAGGTATGTGAAATCTGTTTCCTTGCTTTCCTCCGGCTCGGTTATTTTTGATGGTGAATTTCATAGATGTACTCATTGGATAAATACCCAAAAGAGATAATTTAAGTCACACGTTTTCCCTACCCAAGGAAACTAACAAAGCAATTGATTCACTCTGTGGGAAACTAAAAGGCAGGAGAAGGAGACAAGAGCGTACAAGCTTGGGCATGCTCAGTTGTTCCCCAAAGCTATTTTTACATCCTCTGAGTTTATTTTAAAGCAGAGAAACAAGGACATCCCTATCTTCCAAGCCCATGTGTTTTTTGTTTCCTTTTCAATGTGAGAAGAGTAACTCCCCTAGTTCTTAAGGAGCCAAATTAGGTTGTGTCGCTACTGTCCTAAAATCCAGCGCCGGCTTTAGAAGAAGGCTCCTGAGTATGCAACATGCATGATGAAACTCTGACTTCATGGTTCCCTGTCACGATGGCCACATGCCTGCCACCCAGAGCCCGGGCAGCCACTGTGCAGTGGGAAGGGGGGCCGATGCACTGTAAGAGAGTGAGTAGCAGGTCTCACAGTGAACCGGTCTCTTTCCCTACTGTGTCAAACACCTAAGGAATGCCGTTATCCAGAGAGCAGCAGGCGCCCAGCAGGGTTGAGAGAAGCGCCGCTAGGCAGAATCTCCTGTCAATCCTGCTGACCAAACTGCAGAGAGAAACTGCTAATTGTCATGCTGAAGACTCTGCCTCTGTAAGTAGGTCACACTAAAGAGCTCCTGCTGATACGCTCCCCGTGAATGCCGGCTCTGGGGTCTGATGTCTGCGATGGATACATCCGTACAGGAGTATGTAATATGTGGGTGACATGGATAAGATGTGTGTGCCAGTTTTATAAGCTAGGAAAAAAACAGCAAACTTGCCAAGGATTAGCTACAGGCACAAACACCGCCGCAAGAACTCCACTGTTGAGATTCTAAGGCTTTGCCGCATCCACACTGGAGACAGAATTCAGTTCATGTGCACCTTGGTTGGCTATATGTTCTTAATTTCACTTACAACCCATTTAAAGACATTTGAGAGAAATTAGAGGAAGCAACCAGAGCCAGTTTTTAATCTTGTTTAAATGCTGGGATTTAATTCTCTGGGATCTTTGAGTGACTTTTGTACTTTTATAGAAGAACGAACAAAAGGATTCGAAGTTATTTTTAAGAGAAAGCCTTGCATTGTGCAATTGCCAGGAACTCTCCAGCACGTTGGTAGGGACTGTGCAGTTTCTGCTGCTCAGTCCTGCAGGATAGCGCATTTGCATGTGAATGGTCCCATCTTTGTCTGCCTATGTTTGCTTAGAAGTTATTCCAGGACTGTGAGGAAGCTGATAAATACTTGTCATGTGAATGTAAGGACCCAAATCTGATCATCAGAACCCAGGTCAAACATAAAGAAAGGTGTGTGATGACTTGGGTTTGTAATTGCAGCCCTGGAGAGGCAGAGACAGGCTCCCTGAGTCTGAGGCTCCCTGGCCAGTCAGCCTAGCCTACTGAACAAACACCAAGCCAGTGAGAGAGCCTGTCTCAAAAGCCAAGGTGCATGGCACCTGAGGAATAAAACAGTTGGGCTTCCAGCCTCCACACATGCGTGGCTACCCTACACATACGCCACACTTCACTCACATGAGAACACACAGTTCACACCCAAAGTTACCTTTTAATCTCCCAAACCTTAGTTCAGAGGGTACCACAGAGAAGGTTGCCCATGAGTCAGGAATGCATTTGGAAGAAACCCCATGCAGGCTATTAATTCTACTGATCTTGAGGTTATCTAATGTAGTGTCTGGGTATGACTCTCAGAATTCTAAAGAGATATCCCATGATAAGGTGTTAGAGTAGAAGGGGTGTGGCTACGACACTATAGGAAACTGCTAAGTGCAGAGTCTGTGTCCAGATCCCAGGACCCCAGAATTAGGATTAGAACAATCACTGGTAATTTGGCCATGCCTTCTCTCCACTGTCTTCCCTTATGACGGACAACATATGAGAAAATAGCTGTAATGTTTTCATTCTTCTATGAGGCATAGTAAGAATATTGAGAGACACAGAAATCCCTCCAGCATCCTTGGAACATACACATGAATAATCTCAACCACAAAACTTGGTAACCTGGTATCACATAGGACCATGATATGCAATTCCCTAGGAGAGATGGTGACCCATGATCTTTTATTATTATTATTATTATTATTATTATTATTATTATTATTATTAAGAGTAAATTCTGTGGAAGGCTTGTGTTCAGAGTGGAGATAGGGCAGGTTCCATGTGTCCAAGTCATAGGTGACAGTCATTGGGGTCTGAGAGTAAGAGACAGGAAAAGGGAAATGATTTAAGAATGGCATGGTCCCCAGACATGCCAACAACAGCACACAGATGCAGAACAAGACCTTTGCCCTCCTAGGTTTGATGATTGTACCTGATACCTGGCCTACAATCCCAGCAGAGCCTGCCTGCAGAAGTGAATTTACTGTGGATTGGTGAAGACAGATGCTATTTCAAAGTCACAAAGAGTCCTGTGCTGATAAAATCCAACTGAGATAAAGCATGTATGTTCTGCATTCTATAGGAATGAAGACCTTTGCTAAGGCCTAGTGAAACCAGCAGAGTTTGAATATGTCACAGTTGGGTTATTCATGGGAATTATTCTATTAGTAGACATAGTCCCTTTAGATGGTTGCGATAGCCATGTTTTCTGGAGGAGCTGTGCAATGCCACCCCCACTTGGACCCCCCACTCTACCCTCATCATCTTTAAGAATAAATTCGGGGCTAGCTCTGACTCAGAGCCACTACAGACATGCTCTGTCTAGTCTCCCTGCTCTCTTCTGGGCTGTCACAAACTGAAGCATTTTCGTCCATTAAAGTCAGTGAGATTTATCCCCACTCTGCTCTGCAATCTCCCTGCCACTTGTATTTAATTGTAATAAAAAGCATCTCTCTCTTTTACGTTCTTGGCAGAGTTGATCCCCTGTTGGGTTACAATGCATTTCCTTTCCCATCCATGTGTGTGTGTGTATGTGTATGTATTTCCCCATGCATGTGTTTGTGCATACACATGTACACGTGTGTGGGCAAAGGAGTATGCAGGTAGGTACATGTGGCAAGCAGTAACTCAAGGTTAATGTTAGAAATCCTCTTCTATTCTTCCTCTGTATTCACAGATATGGCTAGTCTAACTAGCTGGCATCCTCTGGACTCTACTTTTCAATGCTGGAATTACAGGCAGGCCCCTTTGCCCACCTGGCATTTACTGGGGAGCTGGGGATCAAAACTCTGGTCCCAATGGTTGGCCGGCATGTGTTTTCTCCACTAAGTTGTCTCTCCAACACAGTCAGTGAAATTTTATTGAATTTAGTGAATTTTTATAAAGAGGACCAGAGTCCTTACAGCTAGATGAATGAGAGACTAAGCTCATAATTCTTAGTTACACCAGAGACAAGAATCTTCCTCTTGGTGACTTCCTTCTCTTTGCCCCATTGATGGGCAATACTAGAATTAAAAATCTCTGCCTGTCGATAGTGACACATGAAGACTAAAGAGAGTAAGCAGTTTTGGAGAAGCCAAAGGGGACATTTGCAAAATGATATTTGGATGGCACAATTATTTATATTGGAAATTATAAACCCTTAATATAGAATGTCTCCTATGGGAAATGTCCTATGCACATTTGTAAATGAGCATTTGAGAGAAATCTGCATTTGCCATTTGAGCCACACTGACCTTATAAAGAGGATTGGGAAGTGTACCTGCCCCTTCTGGTGGTGTTGTTGTTTATTTATTTACTTGTTTCCCTGAGGGGGGGTTATTGTTTGTTTGATTATTTGTTTTTGAGGAGAATGTGTGAGTTTAGAGTTGTCTTTTCTTCAAATGTCGACAGACTTCTGCTTTGAAATGCTTTTGCCTATAGGATCAAAATAATTTCTTTAGCTTTTCCTGATAATCTGATGAGAATTTTCCAGACTATTTAAATTATGAATTGTATTTTCTTTTAGATTTTATGTGTATGGGTGTGCCTGAGTGTATGTATGTGCACTGTGTGCATAAGCAGAGGTCATACGAAGATGTCGGGTGCCCTGAAGCTGGAGTGGTTGTGAGTCTCCTCATATGGGTACTGCAAACTGAACTCAGGTCCTCTGCGAGATCAGCAAGTGCCCTTAACCATATCTCTGCAGCTCCTGAGTTATGTGTGGTTAGAGGACTGCTCTGATGGTCTTTTACCCACCTGAGTTAGGGTTTGGGAAGTTTGTGATTCTCAAGGAATCGCCTCATTTCTTGAAAGCTGTGAAATTTGGGAACCTAAAGTTGACATTGTTGTTTGGATTTCTTTATTATTAATAATAATCATAGTATTATATTTTGCAGCAGTAGGGGTTGAATCCTGGGTCATGAGTAGGCTGAGCAAGCTCTCTAGCACTAAGCCAATCCCTGCCCCCCCCCAACCCCCAATCTTCTTTCCTTTCCCACAGTTTCATCCCTGGTTTTGCCTCTTACTAACTCCTCTCTTTGCTTCCAGACACTTTCTATATTCACCAAATTACCCAATCAGTCATTGTTTTGTCGATTTTCTTCTATTTTTTTTTTTAATGTTTCAATTTCCATGCTTCCTGTTTCTTTGCTCTGATGTCGTTTTGTTTTATGCGTTCTTGAGATAGGAGGCTCAGTTGATTGGGCACATCTTGTCCTTCTTTACCACAAACACGAAGGGCTCTACACCCCTCTCAGTGAAGTGCCACCTCTGTGCCCATGTTTTCATACGCTGTGTTTCCATTTCCATGGTTTGGATTGGTTTTGTCTTTTTGCATTTGGTCAGGATCAAACCCAGGACCTTGTGAATGCTTCTCTAGCAGCAAGCTACACCTCTAGCCTTGTTAACATCTTTAATGTTTCTTTAGTATTGCCTCTTTGACCCATGCATTATTTAGTGTCACGCAGTTCGATGCACAAGTGCTTGGAGAGTACATTCTTGTCTTTCTGTTGCTGGTTGAAGATAGATTCCGTTACAGTTCAATAGAGATTCAGTGTGATTCTTGTTCTGCTAAAATTGTTGAGGTAGTTTTGACACGGCCAGTCATGCTCTACCTTCAGGAATGCTCAGTGAACTTTTGGGGAAACTTTTGGGATAGTCTATGTTTAGGTACCATATTGTACAGATGACTTCTAGATCTCGTCCGCTTTTTTTTGTTGTTGTTGAGATCTCCCACGTGTTGCTTGGCATTTTATTTGCTAGCTCTGGCCATTCCTGAAGGGTGAAAATTCACATCTGTCGTAAAACCTCCTAATGGTCTGACATATGCCTTCAGGCTAGGGGTACCCACATTCCTAGCATCTCCTAAGCACAGGGGTGAAGCCTTCAAGGTACACTGGGCTTGTTGTCAATTGACTTCTTTTCCAAGCAAATGTGCTTCACCTCCTTCAAAGAGAATGTTAGAACATCAAACAGAAAGAGTCTGGAAGGGAAAGACTCTGATCAGTGGGGGTGGGGTTGGGAAAGCTGTGTTCTCTCTCTCTCTCTCTCTCTCTCTCTTCATCTGTCTCTTTAACTTCCTCTCTGTCTCTGTGTGTGTCTCTTTCTCTGTATATGTGTCAGACTTTTAAAAATATTTTCATTTATTTTTTGGAAGTTTCATACATTTATACAATGTATTTTGATATACATCTATGGACAACTACCTTCCTACCTCACACCCATGTTCTTCCCAAGTTCATGCCTTTGCTGTTGATACTAATCAAGCCCTGAGAGCAATTAATAAAATTAATATGCCTATATACTAGCAGATATGGGACCATCTACAACAAGAGAGGGGAACAACCTACCTACAGCGACATCCCCAAAGGAGAGAGACTATGCCTCCCTCAGGTGTTAACAGCCAGTAGCTCCTGCCCTGTGTGTGGGCCCATCCATGCTGCCATGTGTGTGCAGTCTTACACAGAGCCACTGCTGCTGTGATCAGATGTGTTCATCAGCCATTCAGGGTCCAGAAACAGCTTCCCATTAGCTTCCCATTAGCATTAGCTCTCACACCCTTTCATTCCGCCCTTCCACGGTGTGCGCTGACCTCAGATGGAAACTCTCCATAGACGTGATGGGTCTACAGCTGAGCACACACAGTGACATAGTCTCAATACTTGGCACTATTATGAGTTACTACAGTAACTACTGCCCACAGCAAAAAGGAGCTTCCATGACAGAGGTTGAGAGGAACACAATTCCATGGGCACAAACACAAATACTCAGAAGACAGTCAGACAGAGAGAACATTCAGCAAAACAAGTCTCTAGTCTCTCACAGGCTTCTACACACTGTTGGTTAACAGCAGGAATATACTCCAGGATTTGATAAAATAGTAAAGATGAGTTCAACAGACAGTCCACCATTCTGCCCACCTGGCAGAGCAGGAAAGCCTGGGTTTTTGCATGCCAAGAAATCTGGAGAACGAGGTGGTTGTAGAGCAAGAGAGAGAACCCCCCCTGAAAGGTTCCTGAGTTATATTATAACGGCTGCACATGATTTCCCTTGGATTTTGACAGCTATGGAAATGAATTTTTAGGTTTGCTTTTATTATTTTTAATTACGCGTCTGGGTGGGGGTATGCTGCCTGCGAGCACAGCTGCCTGGGGAAGCCAGAAGAGGATGTTCCTGGGAGCTGCATTGTGTGAGTGGCTGCTGGGGACCGAACCTATGTCATCCATAAAAATAGTATGTGTTTTTTAACCCCGAGCTTTCTTTCCTGGCTTGGTTTTATTTTTATACAGGGCCTCACGATCTCCACCTTATCCATTAGCTCTTATATCTCTTCACACCCGACCTTCCATGATGTTCCCTGAGCCTTGAGTGGAAAGCGTTGATAGACATTATTTAATAGCCTAGGCTGATCCCATACTCACTCTGCAACCAAGGACAATATGAATTTCTGATCTTCTCGTTCGCATCTTCTGGATGCTGGGATTACATGTGTGACTCATCACCCACGTTCTTACCTCTGTTTTATAAAGCCATTTGCCCTCTGCACCCTCCTCAGAGCTAAGCGTCTGCTGAGTGACTTCTTTGGGAACAAAAAACTGTACCGTAGATAGAGATTTGCCTATGAAAAGTGCTTCACATTTCAAGTTATAGTTCAGATGGGATCTCCCTACTCAGGCTCACATTCAGATAAACAACTATATCTAGTATCTGTAGGGGAAAAAAAGATTGGCCAGAGAAAGGGAAATGGCTCAAAGGTTAAGAACAGTTAGTGCTCTTGGAGAGGAAATGAGGTTCCATTACCAGTAGTCATTTGGGGCAATAGAACCAATGGCAGCTCCAGTACGAGGAGATCCAATGCCCTCTGTTGGCCTTCCTGGGAACTGCATGCACATGGTACAATATATACATGCAGGCAACCATTCATACACATAAATAAAAACAAATACTTTTGTAAGGATATCAATATGGGGGGTCCTTGTTGGAAAGAAAAACTACAGGGAGGATGGGTAAGGAGGATAGGGGATTGAAAACTCAAAAAATATATGAAACTGTCACAAAATTTAAAAAGAGTGTGAAAACAGTATTGTATTGCAAAACCCAAGATTTGTGAGAATACCTTATGTTTATTGAGTGCATTTATACTCTTTTAAAAGTCTCTGTGGTGAGTAAGTGATGTCCCAATGGCATTGAAATATTCAGGTTGGAATCTCTTGCAAAGACAGTGGTCAAGGCCTCCTTACCCCCACCCCCACCCCAGGATGAATCTCACTCGATAGTCCAGCCTGCCCTTAAACCCGCAATCTTTCCACATCAGGCTTCCCAAATTTGAGATAAATCTCCCTCTAACTTTTTCATCCATACTGCCTCAACAGGACACAGGATAAGTATGCACAGAAACAGAACATGAACATTTGATGAGGCTTCATGAGTGAACTGAGCCTGGATCAGCCTGCCCAGTGCAGTCAGAGATGGTGGGAGGTCAGAGGTGACAGGAAGATTCCTATCAGAGATGATGGGAAGTTCCTGAGAGACTTCAGTGCATTTAGACTGAGTTACAAAGGTAGCTTTCAAAACCCATGCAGTTCTACACCATGTCTAACAAAGTCTCTGAATGTGTGATGTCAGAATCATCCAGTGTAGACAAGTTATGAGAGGAGCAAACACCTGAGAATGGGAGCACCATCCCCGAGGCTTTGGAGATGTGTCACACCTGAACTCCAGGCTTATGCCAATGAAAGACTCATGAGGAAATTTGAAGGAAGAGAGAACCAGGCCAGGGGATGTAGATTCTGTTTGTCTTGTTATCGTGATGGTATGATATGAATAATTTGATAATATCATGATAAAATGATAATGGAATAGCACAGAAAACTGAATGTGGCTCTCTGAAGTTTGGGAACATCTCAAAGACCACGCTTCCATCCCTCACCTGAAGAGCCATTGGTGTGCAATGATTTCTTCAGAGAAGAATCACCGTGTAGGAGTTAGCCGGTCTGTTGAAAATTTCAGGTTAAAGACAACCCATTCGATTAGGCTTAGCTGCACTCACGTATGTCTGTGTTCATTTTGGGGTGTGCAGGGAGTGTGTATAAGATAACAGAGAGAAACTGGAGAGATTGATTGATTGATTGATTGATTGATTGATTGGCTGATTGACTAAAGGGAGGGAGAAAGTGTGCTCTCTTTAGCCTTTCTTCTTGGTATCTCATCTTCTCCCCTTGGAAGACACAACACCTTAGCTAAAATTTCAGCATGAGTATCTGAAAGCTAAATGGAAACCTCCCAGCCCTTCAATTCAAATATAAACAGGATCTCAGCTGTAATGAAACACTGAATGAGAATGAATGGGAGCTGGACAAATCAGCTCCCTTCAGCAGGCAAACATGCACGTGGTTAAAGTTCTGACCTTTGTCGGGGTGCAGTGTGTCTGCAGCCAGGTGCGCCTGGTGACTTGGGACACTGTAAAACAGGAAGCGCTGTTGTTGAGTGTTGAGGTGACAGGACCCCATCTTGACAACCCATGTTATCATAGTGATGGCCCCTCCTTCCTCCTCCAACCTCGATGTGTTTCGTGGAAGAGAGAACAATGGGACAATTTTGGTGGCACTTCTGGAAAAAACATCCAATTGTCTGTTTCATGTGCATGTTTGAAAGTAGACCAAGCCACAGTCCCCTTCCCACTAGGCAAGTCCCCTTGCCTGAAGACAAGCTCTACAGATGAGGATGGGTTTAGCTTTATTGGTCTCCTCTCTCAGGTGTTCTGTTCAATTGTAATGGCGTACTGTTTGCATTAATCTCTCTGAGTAAGAACCTCCCTAATGTTCTAAAGCACATTTGCAATGGGGCAAATGACACCCTCACAGAATCCATACCCTTATTTAACCAGGGCTCACAGCAAATCCTGTATATCCAGTCTAACTTATCTATCATTTGGTGCCAGTGTCTCTTGGAAAAGGTTTTGCCTTTAAATGAGTCTCTTTCCTCATTCTGTTTATTTATGTTATGTCATAACCCTCTCTTGGGGTTGGAGTGAAATGGAGGGAGAGGAGGGGAAGCGGCAGAATGGTGGGAGGGGATGGAATTTGGTGTGATAAATAAGTATATTCTTTTATGGAGTTATGGGGTGGCTCAGTTGTAAAATGTTTTCCCTATAAGCACGATGACTTCGTTCCAACCTCTAGGACCTGCATTGAAGCACAGGAGAGTCTCTGGGACTCACGTGCAGCCAGTCTAGACAGTGGTGAGGTCCAGTCTCAGTGAGAAACCCTGCATCAAAGGATAAGGTGAAGAACAATGAAAAAGACACCACAAGTCAAGCTTTGGCCTACACACACACACACACACACACACACACACACACACACACACACACACACGTATGCATGCACACACAGGAAAAAGACAAAGAAAATGATACATTGACTTACAGCCATTCAGATTTTTTTTTTTCCTATTTTGATTACCTTCCCTGGGATTTGATTGTTCTGAAAAGGGATTTAATTAATTATCTTACGTATAATTTCCATACATGTTAATTTTCAAAACTCCTCAATTTTTATACACATTTCATCTATGTAGCTTGAGAAAATAGCATGCTGTCAATCACTCAGAGAAGCAACAGGAAGGCTGTCACATCCGACAGCGGGAAAAAGCGCTGCACAATCTTTGTGCCTGATTCGTGCTATCGGAAGCAGAAAGATAAAGGACAAAAGAGTAACAGGAGGGTTCAATGGTCTGTCTGATTTCTGTTAACATCGGTGGGAGTCACACGGATAAATCCTTGTGGAACTCACTGTTCGCAAAATAATAGTTTGGAAAAAGGTTTCTATGGAAATGTCCCCGTGTTTCTTCCGCTAATTGCCCTAATTATTACAGTCTTACATAGGCAGGAATGGGGTTGAGAAGTGTCACATTGGGATTCGGAGAAAGGTTAACAGGTCTGGGAACTGATGACAGGAATCACTATTTTTAGGCATGAAGAATCCTTCATGTTCCCACTTGTAAATGTCTATGTTCCCTGTACCCCATAGGAATTTACACTGAAAAGACTTTGTTGGACATGTAAGTAGCTGTGGATTTAGCTTTTGTCTTAGCTCTCAGTTGCTATATTTCCTTTGTTAGTCCATGAGACTGCATGGGTGTGGTGATGCCTTTCCTGGTGTGTGTGTGTGTGTGTGTGTGTGTGTGTGTGTGTGTGTGTGAGAGAGAGAGAGAGAGAGAGAGAGAGAGAGAGAGAGAGAGAGAGAAAGAGAAAGAGAGAGAGATACTACACCACATCTCTCTCTCATTCTCTCTCTCTATCTCTCTCTCATTTTCTCTCTCTCTCTCTCTCTCTCTCTCTCTCTCTCTCTCTCTCTCTCTCTCTCTCTCTCTGTGTGTGTGTGTGTGTAGGACAACAAACCCACAGTTTGTGCTTTCTAATTATACAATAGAAAATGGAAAGCAGCAGCTTCTTGAAACAAAGGAAGGAGGGTTGAGCTGGGGAGACAAGAAAGGCAGCAAGAAAAAAAATAAATGTATTCTTCTGAGTAAGTTTTGAAAGCTTTAGAAAGATATATTTGTTCAAAGAATGTGGTTTATTAACAACTTTAATGAAGTAATTTAAGAGAAAATAAGCTATTCTGAGACTCGTCCAGTCCTGCCTGGCTGTTTGCCCCCACCTATTGTTTTCTTGATTGTTACATTGCCGATGTCTTTGGCTCAGTTATTACCTTCATTAAGAACGTTCAGTCCCATGGGTCTTCAGACACACCTCTCTAAAGTTCCTCGTCCTCATCACTTCCTCCTCACACCCACATCTGCTTCCTCAGTTTCCATGTCCAACTTTAAGGCTTAACCAGCTCACCAGCGCTCTGCTTTCTCTTTTTATATTAGGCAAGATTTTCACTGGAAACTCCCGATGCTGGAGGTTATGTTTTCATCATCTCCTCTCTATCTGTTCATCCATCCATCCTTATGTACATGTATGTATGTATGTATGTATGTATGTATGTATGTATGTATCTATACATATATCTATGTGTACATATATCTATATATCTATCATCTATGTAATTTATCCTTATCTATCTATCATCTATTTTTATCTATTATCTAGCTCTGTTTATTTATCTATCATTTATTTGTCTATTATATATTTATCATCTATTCATGCATCCATCTATTTATTTTCTTTCTTCCTTCCTTTCTTCCTTTCTTTCTTTCTTTCTTTCTTTCTTTCTTTCTTTCTTTCTTTCTTCTTTCTTTCTTTCCCTCTGTCTTTCTATCTCTGTATCTCTCCCCTCTCAATTGATTGACAAGTGCCTTTAGATCCACACATTCTTCCTCACCTTGAGAGCTCTATTCTGTCATACCAGCTCTGAGTACCTGGCCATCTTTAGAGCCAGCCTGAAAGGTAGCCCTTGTCCTTGTAACTTCACTTAAAGATCCACAGAGATGAGATGTGAGGAGTGAGTTTTATCTTTCTTCCTACATTCAGAGCTACTATGGTACTCAGGACAAAATTGTTAGATTGCAGGGGAGGGGTGTTTGACATTTCCACCAAATTCACTTTTGCTTGAAAATATTGGTGGTCTTCCTACTTTGAATATGAAGTAGTTTGTAAATCATTACATGGAAAGGACTGCTTAGAATTAAGTAGTCCTTAAGAATGTGTTTCTTCAAAATCCCCTTTACATCCCCACTGCCTTCAGATATGACAGGTTAGTGCACACTTCAGGAACACAAATGTCATTTCAGCAAAACCAGTGAGAAAGGATCTACTTCAGTCATCACATCCCAGCCTGTCCCTTCTCCATGGTCAGAACGGCATCAGAGTATTAACCAGCCCCTCCAGCTCTGAAGCAGCATAACTGTTCTTTCCACACCAGCTGTGACAGGCATCAATCATTGTCATCCATGGAGACTACAGAACTGCATGTATCACTGAGTTACAATGATTCTGAGAGAAACAGCTTGTCTCATAACCCTCTTTAGCTGGATAACTCCAGGCCACACAGTTGCCAGAAAAGAAGCCTAATTTGATCAGTCCACTATCCACACATCCTTCCCTGCGTGCTCACTGGGAGATGTTGGTAACATGTACAGTTTTCACACTTAGGCTATTTGATCCTTGAAGCCTCAACAGGCTTCATCTGTGGCTTTATCCAGGGGCCCCAGGGATGACTTTGATGCCCAAAGACTCCTCCCCCCCCCCTCAGTAATGTCCTGATGACGTATTGTCCTTGGCTCCCAAACATTTTACTTAAAGGTCTCAGAGACCCATTAAAACTGGATTTTCAGAGTTCTTTAAAATGTTTCTACCTCTCTTTGTTGTTCTTCTTGTTCTCCTTCTTCTCTTCTTCCTCCTTCCCCCTCCTCTTCTTTTTTCTTCTCCTCCTTCTCATTCTCCTCTTCTTCTTCCTCCTCCTTCTTTATTCTAGCACCATGGCACATTTTATGAGCCATTGGTTTCTGCCCATTAGAAAAACCCCAGCTTTGATGTCCCAAGCCTAGAGAGATAGAGATGAGCTAAAGAGAACAATCCAAGGCTCATAAGAATTGTGAGTTATAAGCTATGACATCATAACTGTTCTGAGAATTAAAAGTAAAATACAGAAAGATGGGGGTATAATTGAACCCCCAAAGCCTTGCAGAGTACACAATACTTTAAATAACCCCGTGTTTTGAAGCATGGCAAGGATGCCCATGCTAGGTCAACCTGGCTCCATGTGATTTTGCATTAGTTTTCTTATGTAAGGAAATCAAATCCTGAAGAGATAGAAAACTGGTCTAAATGAAGTTTGTGTGTGTGTGCAAGTCCAAATGTGATGGTCCAGATGAATTGATTCTAAATGGTTGGTTAAGTTTGTTTTCCATTTATCTTCAGGCCCTGAAATTTGTATAAATGATGTTGTTTTTACTCCGACAGGATACAGTGGCATGTTTGGTGATTGCTATAGAGTTACATATTAATTTGTCAATATTTACGACACACTTATTAAGAATGCTTCTAAATGATCCCTACATGTTTTTCTCCCTCCATTAAATATGAGAAGATGTTGTTTAGAATGCTTGCCTTGCATGCATGAGATCCTGAATTCAAATCCATCGTCATGGTAGCTATACAACAATAATCCTGGCACTCAAGAGCTAGAAGCAGGACAATCAGAAGTTTGAGGTCATTCTTGGCTATGCAGAGAGTTTGAGGTCAGCTGAGGATAGAGGAGACCTGGTTTAAAATAATAAATAATAATAATAATAATAATAATAATAATAATAATAATAATAATAATAAATGCAGTAAGTAAGACAAACATAGACAGGGAACATTTTAAGAAGGTGAGCTGACTGAATTCTCATTCAGGAAATATTACACAGCAAGTTCGTAGATCACCTGAGCACTCAGCTTCCTGAGAACACCAGGAAATCAATAAACCATCACCACATGAGATCTGAGGTTCACCTTCTTTTCAGCATATTGATCTTTCTGACTCTGATTGCTGCCTTCCTCAGAACAATGATGAATATGCATACACAGTGGCTAGCTTTTCTGGTACCCCACTGCTGAGCCTGTCAGTCACAGAAGGGAGGGTCATAAGCTCACTTCTTCTCCCTTCTGTGGAATTGCCACCTGCTCAACTTGCCACCACAGGAATCCAAGCTGGCTGATGCCAATGCCTCTTCTGCAGGATGAATTCCCCAGTACACATAGAGATAAAAATTAAATAAATAAAACATGTTACTGCCATTTCTTTTTCTATATTTTTTCTTTCACTATGCCCATCTTTCTTTTCATGTGGGTTAAACCAGTGAAACCTATTTTCCTGCCTTTGAACGCTCAGAGTCTGTGATGGCTCTGATTTGATATCTTCCAAAGAATCTCAACTTGCTAATGTGGGCCCCATTCACTGTAAACTGAAGAAAGATAGTTCGGGCAGAAAATCAATGTTGTTTTGGCCACATGTCCTTCCAGCATAGCCAACAGACACTTGTACTTTTGATTAAAATGTCAATAATTTAAATGAACCAAATAGGAAGAGTGAGCCTGTGTCCCCGCCCTGTTCAGTAACACTGCAGTGCTATAGGAATTGCCTTCCATCTTAGTAATTAGATGGAGTATAATAAGAAATCCTTTGCATGTTTGTGTGTACTTACAGATTTCAGATGCCTATGAAAAGATACTAAGCCAGGGTTTGTTAAGAAGACTAAGAGAATCAGACTAACAAGAGCCAAGCCCCCTCCCTTTGCTCCTTATTATTGGCTTGTGTGACAGTAACTGGGTATAAATTATGTAGTTCAGTGATGCCAGCTCTCAGCATCAACAAGAGCTATCCTCCTGCCTCAACTCCCAGCCCCAAGGGTTTGTGGCATTGTTCTAAAGACTGTCAACTTGAATTCTTTCCATTTGCCTCTCAGTGACAGGCAGCATTCATAAAGGGACAGCTGCCATGTGGTTGTTTCTGTTATATTTGTAGCAGGATCCTGGCTTGGGTTTGGAGAGCCTCTGGGGAGGCTGCGCCTCTGAGGAATCGTAACAGATGGCTTTATTGAGGAGCTAACAGGCGTGGGAGTAGACTCAGGAAGTGGAAAGACACACCAGCAGGGAGTTGTATGTCTGCTAGTCCTAAAGGAACTTGGTATGAACTTCATGATTGACTGAGCTATATTATGTACATAGAAAAAAATGGAGATGAAGATATTGTGAAATCAAATTAAAACTGTGAAGACTTTAAAAACGAAGGAGCCTGTCACTGCCCTGTGAATGGGAGACTCATCCTCTGGCAGAGCCTGTGAATGTGATACCAGTTAGCCAAGGCATTCTGGGCATCAAAGCTTGGTCGTAGGATGTCTGTCTAGTATGCGCAGTGTTCTGGGTTCAGTCCACAGCACCAGCAAACGATCAAATAAATTGGGGGAGTCTAGGAAGAGAGCTCTGTGGGTAAAGTGCATGCCATAAAACCGTGCCAATCTGAGTTCAGATCCCCAGAAACCACATTAAAAAGCTAGCTGTAGCAGAGTGCATCTTCAATCCCGGTTCTCCTCCAATGAGATGGGAAATGAAGAAAAGAGAATTCCCAGAAGCCTGAGAGTCAGGTAGCTTGCATTACACCAGAGCAAACAAGAGTCCCTGTCTAAATCAGATGAGGATAAAAGCCAGAGGTTTTCCTCTGACCTTCACACCAAATAAAACCATGAGCCTGCTGCTGGCTTACACATAACCCCACTCCCTCACCCATCCCCTATCCCCAACAATGATTTTTAAAAAATTAGCTAAGAGAAAAACATTATTTCATGATTTCTAAATAACTGCTTTTCAAAATATACTGTACCTGCTTTCAGACTGGCATGTGGAAAGGTCATGCAGAATACTAATAAATGGGGATTTGGTGAGTCACAAATTTCACCAATTGCCAATGTCTAGGCAAAGAGGTTCCAGTTTGGGCGGGGCAGATGTATTCCTTCAATCTTTTCAAAAGCTTCCTTTCTCTTTAAATGTAATGGATTCTAACACTCACATAGGTCAGTTCCTCTGATATGCATTCTTCAGCAATTAATGTGGCATTAATATTTAAGAACCACTGGCCCTGAGGCTAATTGACTTTGAAAAGTCTTCTGAGTTTTGTTTCCTTTCCAGTGTTCAAAGGGAACCCCCATTGGTAAGAATGCCATGGGGATTGGGCTGAGCATGAATTTTCATCTACACTTCCAAAAGCATCTCTAACTTGCCGGAAATACCATCTGATGCAGCAAAGGTTTACCTGCCTGCTTGGTCTTCAGAAGTGTGTTCAGAGGTGTTTATGGGTAGGAAGATGGGCAATCAGATGGACAGATGGAGAGAAGGTACTAAAGAGTGAGATCTGGTAGCAGGCTTGGGTACTTAGGATGCAAAGCCGCTCATAAGCTATTAATGGATGCTTTCTTATACAGCATCACCACAACAGAAAGTCAGAGAAGATCCTGGGGCATCAGCTGGAGGAGGCTGGCAGCAAAGTTAGGTTACACTCTGCTGCTTTTTTTTTTTCTTATTCCAGTTTAAAGGGACATGTTTTTATAAATCCAAGCAAAAAACAATCTTAATAGATTGAAGAACCAACAGAGTTCTTTATTCTTAGATGATAAAAAGAAACCTAGAAAGAAAGGGATTTCTAGGGTGCAGAATCTAGAAAGATCAGTGCTACTTACTGGCCCCAGAAGGTGTTCATTCACACAACACGTAAAAATTTTCATCAGTCCTCTGTTTCTGAGAGTGTAGTTTCTAAATGAAAACCTAACACCAACTTTGTACTGAGTGTTTACTGAGCTCCAAATAGTGCTAGGCAGGAATCCAGTTATGATTGCAGAGAGAGCCCTAGAGGTCATTCTTCACTGAAGCTATTTCCAGCACTCCTTCAACCATCCTTTCAGATGGGAGATGATTCCATCAGTGTTCAAACAATGAAGAGCTTCTTCAAAATGGAGAGCAGTTAGCATTAAAGTCGAAACTTGGAATAACCATGCTTATGCACACATGCTCGCAGACAGAAAGACAGACAAACAGACACACACACACACACACACACATCCTTGTGTGCACCCTTGTGGAATCTCTACCATTCTTCTGCCAATTTGCAATTTTCTGCTCAGAAGTCCGTTGTCAATTCTTCCTGATGCTTTAATCCTTTTCTCTTGGTTTACATCTGTCAAGATGTCAAACGCTAAAACAGGTTCATCTTCCTTGTGACTCTTTGCTTCTACCATGACTTAGGTTGAGAGAACCATGGCAAAGCCTGTTAGAAGTGTGTCTGAGATGGATTCTGAATGATAGCTCAGAGGTTCAGCTCTAAGAAGAAGGTACGGAGGTCAGTGTGAAATGCTGTAACGTGTACTTAACTGGATCCTCTCCTGTGCCCTGGGACTTCGAGTGTATCAAAAAAGGCAGGCATCAGTGTACTGAAGTCAGTGGGGAAGACTTGTTGGTTGACTATAGCTGAAATATAATTTCATATATTTCTTGTCAAGGAACACAATTCAACCATTCCAAGAAACAAAGAGATGACATGGAAATGTACAGATTCAGCAAAGTGCGTTCAATGCTTATTAAATTAAATCTCAAGTAAGTAGTTCCCTCCTACTGAGATTTAAAAATGAGAAAGGCAAAAATCCAGCCCTTTAGATAGTTCGGGCTCAACAATTACTACATATAAATTATTTATCCCATGTAATGGAATAGTTAAGCTAAGAACTAAGGCATTAGATTACCTGAGATCAAACCTCTGCTGTGTACAGCAGTGTGACCTTGAACAGATTAATCTCTGTGCCTCAGTGTACTCACGCACAAATGAGACAATCCTAAGACTGCCTCGTCAGCACTTAAATGCAATAATGCTGGGGAATTGCTTTGTTAAATTGTTGGCACACAGTGCTGGATGTGGAGAGAGCAATGCCTAGAGAATAATGAGGCCCCAAGTGCCCCCGTAGGTCTTCTGAGGAAAGGAGGAGTGATTCTGAAACCCTACCATTCCAAGATCCCCTCTCCTACTTATCCAGAAACCAGAAGGCATGTTAGCACATGTTTGTAATGCCGATGCCAATGTCTGATAACAAGGAGTTATCAGACTCCTTGTGCGAGGTTCCTAGCTGACTGGACTACTTCCAGGCCAGTAAGAGACCATCTCTACAAATCGAAAGACGCGAAGTATGTGGTTTCGTAGAAAAGACAGACAAGTTAACTTCTGGCCTCTACCTACCTGTGTATATATGCATGCATGCATACCTTCACATATGTGTATCTGAGTGCATGTGTGTGTTCATGATTAAACATGCATACACACATACATACACATACACACAAAGATCATAGAAATTTAGCATACTGTCATTTAAATGTTTTGTCATACAATTAGAGTTATAACTTTATATTTCGAAGAGGAAACTGGGCATTTGGGGTTTTATTCACTTGGCAAAATATAGCCACAGCTCTGCCCAATCCCAGCGTGCAACTAAGTTGTATGTCCTCACTAGCTGGGGCTGCAGTGGCCTGCACATAATGTTGAATGTTCTTAGAGGCTCCAGTCTCTTTATGGCTGGAAAGAAGAGCAGTTTGGCCATTGCAAAGGAAGCAACACTATCAGGAAATCAAACAATTGGCCACTAATTTGTTTCCTGGACTGCCCTAGAAGTCACCGCCAGTGTTGGATCACCATGGAACATATATTCTTGCTGGAATTTGGAGGCTCCAGGCCACTGATGTGCCAATTGCTTTCACTTGGGGTTCTAGTCTGTAATTTATCATCGGAGTGTCCTACCCTGCTCAAACGCGCCCTTTGTGGGCAGAGGGAAAGCTAATAGACTTTCCAAGTGAGTTTGAATTGCTTCAATAAATCACAGCTGCCAGTGTAAGCAGCTTTATCATTTGGCAGGACAATAAGTTATCTTCTTGCTTTGGAGACACAGGCTCTCCAAGACTTTTATTTGTGTAAATTATAATGCATCATAACCCATCTCCTAAAATGAAATTAAGAAGCTCACAATGTGTGTGTTTTTAAGACGCAAGGACATATGCCAAAGATAGCGAGTGGTCCAATGAAGGAAGGAAACTCTTTATCCTGCTTGTTTTATAGCAGTATTTTATTTCTTTATCACCAGCCCGGTGATGTGAACATTAAATGCTTGTAACCGGGGTTAAATTTTGTCTGGCTCTTTATTGCCTCAGTGTTTCTGTGAAAACAGCCTGACAAATGAAGGGGGACTAAGTGTGAGATATTCTTCTTAGGAAATGGAGAAGCAGCTCTGCTGATAAAATGCCTCCTGTGAGGTCCAAGGTCAGATCCCAAGCACCGACATAAGGAACGAGGTGTGGCAATGCACACCTGTAACCCTGACACTGGGGAGATGGAGCTAAGTGGATCCCTGGTTCTCAGTGGCTTAGCTGAATTGCTGAGCTCTAGGTGCAGTGAGAGACCTTGACTCAAAGAGCACAGTGGGGAGTGATTGAGGAAGACACTTGTCATTGACCGCTGGTAATCAGATGCATGTGCTCATGCCTGCATGAGTGTGCCTATACACACACACACACCACCACCACCACCACCACCACATACCACACATACACACACACATACCACACCGAACACACAACAATACACCACCACCACATACCATACACACACACATACCACACACACACAACACACATACCACACAAAACACACATATCACACCACACACACTCACACCACACACGTACAACACACACACAACACATACATACCACACAATACACATACATATTACACCACACACACACACACACCACCACACACTACAAACACACACACACCACACATACCATACAATACACACACATATCACACCACACACATACCATACAACACACACATACTACACCACACACACACACACACACACACACACACACACACACTGCTTCAATTGGATATGCCATGTTGGAAAACTTGAAAAACTTGTGGTTTGACATACATTTGCTCCTTGTTAGTTCTGTTAGACAACTTTTGCAATCAATAGGGTTACAGAATCAAATGATTTCTCTCTTAGCGTTCTCTGGGACCATCTCTGAATCTCTTAGTCCTTTCCCATCCACCAAGCATAGATTCAGAGTGTGTCTGATTTGAATAATTGAGATCCCTGATTGGGAAGATGAATATGTTATATAACAGCACAGTGTCTGAGGTTCCCAATAAGGAAAATGCAATCTACTTTTGATATTGTTTGGGGACTCTATTCAGGATGATGGACAATAAAGTCTGTTCTTTTTATTGGATTGACTGAAAAGCTGCTTGGTATCTATAAACTAATCTGCCATCACTTTGTACGTGATAAGAAAGCACTTTTGCCTGTAATTGCACCGATAGCTCACTCTGAGAAAATGATGTCGACAAAGAAGCCAGGTTTTAGAGCAATTGACAGCAGTTCTGTTCTGAAACCAAGTTTGTTTTGTTGGTCTGATTTTTATTATTGTTTTTGTTTTGTTTATTCTGTACTGCGGGAGATTCAATTCTATGTTAGAAAGAGATGGGATTGGCATTGAACTCAAGTGTGAGTTCAATCCCCAATACTTCAGAAGGAGAGACAGAGTCAGAGACAAAGACAGAGAGATAGACAGACAGACAGACACAGACACACACACAAAGAGAGAGAGAGAGAGAGACATAGAGACAGAGAGAGACAAAGACAGAAACAGAGACAGAGACAAGAGGCAGAGACTAAGATAGAGACGAGACACCTGAAACAGAAACAGAGACAGAGAGAGACAAAGATGCAGAGAGAGATAAAGATGCAGAGAGAGAGAAAGATGCAGAGAGAGACAAAGAAATAAAACAGTATTTTCAGGCATTTTATGTTTGAATTAGTTTGAAATCTCTCTACATTTATCAACGAGATGGACTCATAGAATTTTAGCTTTTGGCTCATTTTAATTTGAGGTGGCTGTTTACTTTTATGTCAAACACTCAGTGACCATTCTGAAGAACTTAAATCCCTCACAAATATTCTCATGCTTCGTGCCAGGATTTTTCAAGCAGTTTCCTAGAGACAGACAGGGTGCTGCACTACCTCTGAGCAGTTAACTCTAAATGCCAGCACCACTGTGATAATCAGACTCATCCCTGACTTTTCTCTTCTAATTTCTTTTGCTCCCTTGGACAGTTTCTGGTTCTCTCAGCTGCCCCTAGTCTCTGAGGCCTAAGTCAAACGGAGCTCATGGTATTGAAGACTGCAGGGTGCCTGATGTGTGTGTGTGTGTGTGTGTGTGTGTGTGTGTGTGTGTGTGTGTGTGTGTGTGTGTACACATGCTGTGGTTAGGAGGATGCAGCAGAGATGTGGCAGTGAGGGTGTGGATGCAGATTCTACAGGTTCTAAACATGCAGAACTGCCTTTTTCTTTTGCATCTTCTCTTTTCCCCAAACCCTCACCTTACGTTTTTCTCTGTCCATGCCTATGGGTAGAAGGGCTGATTTCCTCTTTTCTAGAAATTACTCAAGATACAAAATCTATCTCAAACAGTAAATGGAAGTATTATTGTTTTCAAATTTGTTTATTTAAAAAAAATAACAGCACATGGCACTGCCTATTGCTAAGATACAATTAGTCTATATCTCTTTCTAAAAACCAATTATTTTTGGATTGCCACTAGTTCATCTCTATTGAGGGTGAGCAGAAAAGAGCGAACTGATATTTGGTTTATGGTAATGTCGTTGATTTTAGTAGAACTTTATCTTTGCAAGAAAGAGGAGAGGCATTTCCCAACCCCACCTTTGGAAGATTCACTCCAAGCTGACTACTAGATAGTTGAAGCCACAGGTAGTCTGCACCCCATAGAACCGGTATCCTTGGGATCCCTGCCTTAGACTCACACCCATGATAGAGCTTAATGCATAAATAGCCACAACCACAACGTATCACCTCAGCCAGAAATGTAGCATTGGCTTTATCAGCAGACACAGCCTCTGCTGCTGAGTTTATACTGTGGGTCCTTTAACGCCTCCTTCTGAGTCTGTGCAGCATGGCTCCTTTGCTCTAAAGGAATTGCTGTCACACATTTTGGGATCTCTGGTTGGAGTCATCAGTAGGCTGAATGCTTTTTCAGATATATGCTTGTCACAAAGAGCATGTCTTCTGTTCATGTTTTCCACCCACAGATAAGATGCCTTTCTCCTCCTTTAGCTATGCACCATGAGGAGGTTACCTTCTGCAGTATAACCACCAGAAGCTTCCTTTTCTTTCCTAAAAAAAATAGCATAAATAGAGGAGTCCCTTTACCATGTATCTTGGAGTATCTTGGCAACATCAACATAATGACCTCAGTAGGTCTAGATCTTTGCTCATTGCATTTGAAAGAAACACTTCATGGCTTCCATTTGGCCTATCCAAATCTCAGGCCTTACAGATCTTGAACTTGGGCTCACGTCTTAGTCAAACACAGGTTGCTTGCTGTCATGAATAATCTTGGTTGTCAGCTTGACATACTAGGAAGAGAGAACCTCAACTGAGAAATTGTGTTCATCAGATTGGCCTACAGCCATTTCTTGATTGCTAAGGCTAAGGCAATTTTTGATTGCTAAATTCATTTTGAAAGGCCCAGCCCACTGTTGACGGTGCCATTCCCAAAGCAGGGACTCCTGGGCTGTACAGGAGGGTAGGTGACCATGAGTCTTGAAGCAAGCCAATAAGCAGCATTCCTCCATAGATCCTACTTTAAGCTCCTGCTTGAGTGACTGCCCTCCCTTCCTAGATGATGAACTGTGTGTAACCTATGAGCTGAAATCAACTCTTTCCTTCCCATGTTGCTTTTGGTTAGTGTTTTATCACAGGAGCAGAAAATGAACTAGAGCAATGGTCACAGATCATGAACCCCCACAACACTAGATCTCCTAGCAGGAACTGACAGAGACAGACAGACATACTGGACACTGGAGACAGGATGTAGAAGCTATCAGTCTGTGTCTCTCCACTCACAACAGTAGACAATTTAAATTTGGATGAATTACATATTTCCGGGATTCCTCCATCTGTACTTTAACTAGCTATAGGTGGCTGAAATTATGGGAAATCCTAAATGGGAGACCGTAAACAAAGGGTGAAAACTATATGTTGAAAATAGTAAGGTTACTTCATAGAGTAAGTAATTAGTAAGACCATCCAAAATTTGCTTTAGAAACAAAATTTGTTTAGAAACTGAAGGAGACAGCAGTAGAATGTGTACTGTGTCCATGTGTTTCCCTAACACTTCCAGAGGTGATTTTTTAACTAATAATTTTTTTTTGGCATACTGAGTTCTATATTTTATAAGTATTTAATTGGCCATGATTTACTCTAAATTGTCTTCATAAAAAAGGCCACCTGCATAGCTTCTAAATGATGACCACATTATAGTATTCTTACCACAAAGCTTTAATCATTAAACACCATTTGTTGTCCAATTGCCAGCATGTTCTTTAATTGTGGGCATGGCATTTTCAAATCCTAAATTCATTTTTTAAAAGAACATTTATTAAAGAGTTGGTAATATCATATATTATAAGTAAATCCCCCAAAAGGCTAAAATAACAGAACTTATCTCTTGCATATCAATCTCTTCTAAGCCAAAATGGAAGATAAAGGGAAATGATTGCTGGGGCCAGAAGACAGTTGAGTGGTTAATAAAGAATTCACCCTTCAGACCAAAGGAGAAAGTAAATAGACTTACATAGTATACTTCACTGAGCAACAGATATATCATGATCAGCAGAACCACCATCAGCATTTACAAAAAAAAAAAAAAAAAAAAAAAAAAAGCCACTGGAATCTCCATTTGGGGTGAGTCCTGGATTGGTTAGGG